>NW_025375809.1:0-2627 GCF_016433145.1 Gracilinanus agilis
AGGGAGAGGGAGAGGGAGAGGGAGAGAGAGGAGGGGAGTATAATACCAAGCTTGTAACCCTCAGGGACCAGAAGGCTTACAGTGCCCACAGGAAGGGAGTGAATTTGGGGAGAAAAGCTAATAATCCCCATGATGGACAAGTAGGACTTCAGGTGACTGTAGGATGTCCAGGTCAAAAACTGAGGAAAATAAAGACAGAAATCATAGCTGAGCTGAGCAAGGAAAGGGGAGAGATGCATGCTGAGATAAAAAAAAAAGTTAGATACATTAAGGAAATAAATATCAATATATTTGAAATAGGAGAGACAAGACAATTTGGGGGCAGGGGTAAAGAAGGTATTATTATCTCAAAATAAAATGCTTCTTTCAAGATTTTTTAGGATGCTAAGTGGCATACTAGATAAAGCAGATCAAGGTAAGTAAGGGGCACCATAGTGCATAGAGCACTGGGACTGGCATCAGGAAGACCTGAATTCAAATCCAGTCTTAGACATTGACCTTCTGTGTGACCCTGGGCAAGTCACTTAACTCCCATTTTCTCATCTTTAACCACCCTTCTGCCTTGAAACTAAAACATAGTATTGATTCTAAGATGGAAGGTAAAGGTTCAAAAATTAAAAACTTGATGTGCAATAAAAAGTCTAGCTAGAATATTCTAAATGATTGCTCCATGCGCCTACTATCTCAGTCCTAAAGAGTTCCTAGGAAAATTGCTAGGAAAAAATATATCAAGAAAAAATATAACTAGAGAACTGGCAGAATTTGGCAAACAACTTTTCACAATAGGCGACATCTCTGGTCACACAGCTGGAAGATACAGCAAATATGAGATGCTGCATCTATTGTGAGTTAGAAAAAAGGCATTAGATTTAGTGAAGCAAAATGTCGCCTTGGAGGCTCCCCTCTAGCAAAGTGGCTCCCAGGCACAGGTTAAGATCCTTCAAGATTCCTAGAAAAATGCCATGAAAGAGGGAGCTTTGCTCCATGGTCCTCTAATTGAGGGGCAGTGCAATAAAGTAGGAAGAGCACTGGAGTCAGAGGCCCTGGGTTCAAATCCTACCTTAACACTTGTAAGAAACGGGTCATCGTGTGACCTTTGGACAATTCACTTCATCTCCAAATGGAGAGAGTTAGACTAGATGTTCCAGCTCTAACCCTAATTCCTGTGATTCTCTGTTTGCAAATAGCAAACCGTTCCCGAGGAACTACCACATTCCCTTAGTTAGAAGTTTTTAAGCAGAAATAGTTGGCCAGTTTTCTTTTTTATTCAAAGATATTTTATTTTCCCGATTACATGTAATAACAATTTTCAACATAGGTTTTCTGAAATTATTAGCTCCAAATTGTCTCCCTCCCTCCTCTCAGAGATGATAAGCAATCTGGTCTGGGTTCTGCGTGTATTATCGCACAAAAGCCGTTTTCCTATTGGTCATTGTTGTAAGAGAATACTCCTGGGAAACCAAAACTCCCAAATAAAAGCCTGAATAAACCCATGTGGATGATGGTCTGCTTTGGTCTGCATCCAACTCTAAGAGTCTTCCTCGGGAGCTGATCGCATTCTTTGTCCAGTTGGCCATTTCTGGAGTGTATCATAGGAGGGAGGCTTGTTCGGGCACACGCTGGGGCAGGGGGGCCGCTGAAGCCCAAACCAGCCCCCAAATTCTGGAACTGATAAAGGAAAAAGGGAAGCAGCTCCCAAAGGGCGGTCGCGGCATCATGGGGAAGCCTTGAGGAGAACCCAAATGAAAAGGCGTCACTCCCGTGCTGGTCAGGGTTTGCTGAATGTTCCCACAGGTAGAAGACCTGGTGCTGGCAATGGGGTGCTAGAGGGCCTACCCAGAATAATCTAAATCAGGCGAAGAAAGAAAGCTAACGAGCCACATTTTGGTGTTGTTGGGTGGTTAGTCACCTCCCACTCTTTGGGATCCCATTTGGGTTTTTCTATTCAACGATACTGAAGTGGTTTGTCATTTCCTTCTCCAGCTCATTGTACAGATGAGGAACTGAGGGAAACTGAGTGCAGTGACTTACCCAGGGTCACACAGTTAATAAGTGTCTCAGGCCATATTTGAACTCCTAAAGAGGTAAATGCAGTCTTCTTGACTTTGGGCACAGCACTATGTTGTGTACTGAACTCTCGAGCATTCCAGTGACCCACAGAGGGATAAGCGAATGAATCAAGGGTGCCCGTTGCCTAGATAATGGCGTGAAGGCCTCCATCAATGGATAGGCATTACAGATGGACAATGAGCCAGGCCCAGAGTAAAATAGGAGAGGGTTAAAAAATGTCAGCCATATCATAATGTCATTACTATCCTTAGTTGCCAAAGCTGAGGGTCTGTGGCTGGAGAATATTGCATATACTGTCAGATATGGTGGATATGCTACCTGGTCTTTCTGTTCTGAAGGACTCGCTTTCTCTCATTCTCCCTCTCTTCCTCTCTCTCTGTCTCTCTGTCTCTCTCTCCCTCTCTCTCCCTCTCTCTATCTCTCTTCCTCTCACTCTCTCTGTCTCTCTCTCTCCCTCTCTTTGTCTCTCTCTCTCCATCTCTCTCTCTCTCTGCCTCTCTCTCTCTCTCTCTCTCTCTCTCTCTCTCTCTCTCTCTCTCTCTCTCTCTCTCTCTTCC
>NW_025375810.1:0-6954 GCF_016433145.1 Gracilinanus agilis
CTCTCAGTTCACTGAGCTACCCAGCTGCCCCCGCCAGGCAGTCTTTCCATTTAACCTTGCCCTTGGTTTTCTCCCTCCCCTCTCACCCTTTCTGGCTCCTCTTCTTCCTTCCCCATCCTTAGCTCTTGCCAATCCTGATTCCTTCTTCCTTCCTTCCTTCCTTCCTCTACTCATTCCTCTGGATTCGGGCACTATTCGCAGCCAGGCCCGGGGAGGGCACGTGGCCGCCCAGCTCGTGGTATCTGCCTGAATGTGGGAGGGTTCCCCAAGGCCTTCCCAAGGATGGATGGAACTGCCGTTCCAGCAGCACTTCTGGGGCTCCTATTTAAGCAGTTCCACGTTCAGTCCCCAGCGTGGGTCTGAGCTGATCCATCCGTGCACGAGCACTTATCAAGCACCTGCTGTGTGCAGGCACCATGCTAGATGGTGGGGATACAAGGACAGAGGAAAACGGGGAGCCTCGGGCAAGGAGCATCCAGAAAGAGCCAGGCAGGAAGAAGATCTGAGGGGGGCCTGGGGGCTCGGCTCGGAACTGAGAGTCCCCGGCAGGACAGGGCAGAGGCAAAGGCCACTTTCACATTTTCCTGGGGGACCCACTGGCGGAGAGAGAGATTCATGGGCGTGAGAGAAGGAAGGAGAAAGAAAGGCACGAGAGATGCTGCTTCTTCCTTACCCGCTGCCTGGGCTTCACTGGGCTGGCTGGGATAGTAGCGACCCGATCGCCCGATGACAAGGCGCCCCCGGGAAGGTTGTGCAAAGGCTTATGGAGGCGCACAAGGCGTTTGACGCTCCTCTCTTCCTCTCCCCTCATCCCCTTGTCTGTCTCTCGTCTCTCTGTCTCTGTTTCTGCTTGTCTCTCTGTCTCTCTTGCTCTTTTTCTGTTCCTTTTTCTCTGTCTCTTTCCTTTCTGTCTGTCTCTCTGTCATCCTTTCTCTTTCTCTCTTCATCTCTCTTTCTTTCTGTTTCTGCCCATCTGTCTTTGTATCTCTCGCCTCTCTGTTGTTCTGTTTCTCTGTGTCTCTCTCTCTGTCATCCTTTCTCTCTCTCTCTCCCCCATCTCTCTCTGCCTCTCTCTCTCTCTCTCTCCGCCTCTCTCTCTGTCTCTCTCTGTCTCTCTCTCTGTCTCTCTCTCTCTCTCTCTCTCTCTCTCCGCCTCTCTCTCTCTCCCTCTCTCTGTCTCTCTCTGTCTCTCTCTCTCTCTCTCTCTCTCTCTCCATCTCCCTCTCCCTTTTTCTCTGTCTCTCTCTGTCCCTCTCCCTCTCCGTCTTTCCCCTCTCTCCCGCCTCCCATTTCTCACAAATGCACCCTTTAGAGCTGACTACCAATAACTTCCACGTTGACCTTAAAGTACTGCCTTCTCTTTGGGAAAGAGATCAGGCTGTTGTCACTGTATACCTCCTGGGCGTAGTCAAAATGACTCTGAAGCTTCTGTGATGTAGCTGACCAACTACCACGAGGACGTGAACGAATGCTGGCTCCTCAGCCACATTCATTTAATTCCCCACCTCCAAATGGCCTTCATCCACAGTCCCAGATGGTGAATGGCTCTTTCCACTAAGCCCCTCATTTCCCAGCGGACCCTCCTTCTTTAATAAACATGCTATTTATAAGTCAACATAAAACATACCTAAACACATTTTCTTTAGTCAAGGCAGTCGAATATTCCAGTCATTGGCTTTTCCCACTTTTTGGCCCCTTGCAGGTATATTGCTTTCTTTTAAATGCAGAAATCGGGGAGAGAAACCGGAAAGGGCAGGTGGGTTTGGAAGGAGGGGCGCTGGGCTCCTTTATGGAAAGGCTGAATTGACTTTGAAATCAGGCTGCTGCCTGCAGCAGAAAGGCAGGACTGAACTTTTCCTTATTGCTGAAGTCTTCTGGACGCGCACGCGCGTGTGTGTGTGTGTGTGTGTGTGTGTGTTCTTGTAAAGGTTCTTTCTTCTCGAGGTAAATAAAATCGTCGAAGCTCAGAAACATGCTATTATTACAGCCGAGTGCTAAGGTGTACCAAAGAGGAAATAACTCTCCGAGGGATAAATTACATGTGATGAGGGCCAAAAGAATACAGCTCCTATTTCAGGAAGTCTTCCAGGCAAAAGCCGAGATTTGGCAGTTTTAGCGTTCCTTTCAAGACAATCCACGTACACCAAAAACATTATTCTTCATGGGGCCCCCCAGAGGCCTCGGCGATCATCTGGATGTTCGTCGTTATTCCGTTCCCTCAAATTCCACCCAGATCTTCTTTATTAATTTTAATTTGTCATCAATAACCTGACAGGCCCTCTTTCGGCGGGGCTGCTGGATTAACCATTTCACTCGCGGTGGCAGCTATTAAAACCGAGCTCACGATTAGCAGTAATGAGGTCAAAGAGACTAATGCGGGCCTGCGCCATCGCTACCAGCAAAATGTACAACACAAGAGGATTTATTATGCTCACTTGCTGAAATGTAATTTAAAAACAGGATATTGCCACCTGCCAGGCGGGCTCAGAGGGTTATCCAGATCATTTAAACATTTCCTGCTAATATGTTTGTTTGCTCCTGGCACATATTCCCATCTACTCCATTTCCAACAACTATCGGGGAAATCGAGTTAATCGCAGCTATCTCCTTCGTGGCAGCGCGGGCAGGTGAATAAATCATCAGGTGATTAGCCGAGACAACTGTAAATTATGAAGATTTAATCATCGATATTACCGACAGGAAAAAGGGGACGATCGCGGGTGTCTGCTCAGAGCTCCCCTTCCTTCTCTGCCCCGGGAGCCCGCTGGCCGAGGGAGGAAGGCGGTGGGTGCGGCTGGCAGGATGCTTCGGGCTGCTGCCGGGCAGGCCGCCTTCGAGCCTGGCGGGAGAGCCGACGTCCTCTTCCCCGAGTTCCGTCTGGGGATGTGGAAGGCGACGTTGGCACAGTAGCGTCCGGCCGTCCCCCTGCAAGGCGGGAGCTGAGGTCAGGGGCCGCACCAGGAAGAACTATTTCCCAGGAAGGGTGCCACCCTGGCCACTTGGCAGCCCCCTGAAGCTTTATTTTCTGGATTGGGGGATCCCCGTAAGTTGAAGAAGTGCCAGATTAGACGAGCCGTCGGCGTGTGCCATCCTCGCAACCCCGCCAGAGCCGGGCCTCCTCTGGCAGAGACGCGAGCTGTGGTTTTCTCAGCACGGCGGCAGTCCCGGCCTGGCATCTTCTCATGGCCCCCCACATGTTTACGGGATCTCCCCCATAACCCTACAACTATCATCTTGAGCCCGTTCCAGAGGCCTCACCAATGGGGAGCCCGCGCAGCTCCAGGAGGAGATTGTCTGCCTGCTCTGGAACGCTGCCCTGAGCTCAGCCCGGGAGACCAGGGAGAGTCACAAACCCAAGGGGGGAAATGACGGCTCAAGTCCCCAGTGGCCCCCACGGGCCCCCAGAGTCTGCTAAGGACGGGGCAGATCCTCTGCTCGGGCTGTCTGAGATCCAGCACGTTTGTAGGTTCCCCATTTGGAGAAATGTGAGGTGGCAAACCGTTTCCTTTCAGATGACTTAGAAGCTTCTTCGGGCCCCGTTTAGGGCATAAGAGGAAGCCCCTTCCTCACTGCTCATTGCCAGTGGCGATCAGATGCCCCTACAGGGCTCCGGGGTCCCCTGCCAGCCTGTGCTTTCTGAACAAAAATGCAGAAAGCCTGGCGAAGGCCAAAGCTTGCCCGTGGATGCCAGGGTGGCCTCTGGGACTCCGCGGAGCAGCCTCTCTCCTAAATTCCAGGGCCCCAAAGGAGCCCATTAGAATCCCCCCTGCCCCGGCCTCAGCCCTCTGTCACAGCAGACCACACGAA
The DNA here is from genome assembly GCF_016433145.1 of Gracilinanus agilis. Classification (NCBI taxonomy): domain Eukaryota; kingdom Metazoa; phylum Chordata; class Mammalia; order Didelphimorphia; family Didelphidae; genus Gracilinanus; species Gracilinanus agilis. Next base: position 3,808 of record NW_025375810.1, read on the forward strand.
ACTTTTTTCTGGGCATCTATAAAGGGTCAGGAAGGCCCCACCGTTTGTGCTGCAGGGAAGAAGGCAGAGCATCCTCCCAGCCCCGGGAAAGGGCATGGCTTCCCGGCTTCCCGGCCCAGGAGGCAGGTGCCCCGGCCAGGCAGCCCCCGCCCCACCCCTGCGGGCTCCGGCTCCCCCACGAGCACCCCTGGAGTCGCCGGTGGGTACAATGTTTGTAATTTCCCATCGAGCGCTCCGCGCCCGCCTGGGCGCCCGTTTAGGGGGGCTGCCGCTTTGGCAGGTTATCCCGGGGCCTCCACTCATCTGACATGTCAGGTCTACAATCAAACAAAGAGAAGGAGAGAATTCCCTTTTACAGGGAGGCAAGCTGAATGCCATTACCCGTGTATTTGTCACCAAGCCGCACATCCCAGCCTCTAATCTGCCATCAGGCTGCCTGCTACAAAGTGCTGAGCCGGGACGCGCGTTCCTCCGTAACTACCTGCTGTCAGCCATTATTTTAAGGAGCCTGTGATTTCCTTTTATTTTGAGGAGGAAAAACAAGGCAGCTGCAGTCATAAAAAAGGCGCATCGCGAGGCCTTCCCGGCAGATTTGTCACGGACGTGGAGACGGGCCGGCCTCGGTTTGGCTACAAGACGGGCAATTGGGAGGGCCGGCCGTGCCCGGAGGCCCCCTCGGACGGGGCAGGGGCGAAGCGAGACCAGGGCCGCCCTCGCAGGGGCCCGGCCTCGGCACCCAGCAAACGGCCCATTTGGACACCCAGAGCCGCCGCGCGATTGGGGATGAATACAGAAATGCACCCGGCCGGCTGCAGAGCACGGCGTGGCCAAAGGGCTAGAGGGAGCCGCCGAGGGGGCAAAAGTGTGGGCGAGGCGTCCGGCTTCCGGCTGGCCGCACCCTCCCACGACGGCTCTCAAAGCTGGCTGTCAGCTGCAGCCCGGGATTGGGAGACGGAGCCGCGGGGGCTGCCGGGGAGCGCCGGCACATTCAGTCACCATTAAATGGCTGACTCGTCTACACCGGGCGAGCGTACCTGATAGCGACTTAGCGCTGCAGCCTTCCTTCTTCTGGTTCCCTAATGGCTCAGGGTTCGTGCCCCGATTTCTTTTGCTGGGGGATCCACATTAAGTACAAGGAGTTTCCTCCTTCTTTTTTTTAATAAGAGAAAGAAAAGCGGGCAGCTGCATGCCTCAGTGGATGGAGAGCCAGGCCTAGAGATGGGAGGTCCTGGGTTCAAATCTGGCCTCAGACACTTCCCAGCTGTGTGACCCTGGGCAAGTCACTTAACCCTCATTGCCTTGCCCTCACCACTTTTCTGCCTTGCAGCCAATACACACAGTATGGATCCCAAGATGGAAGGGAAGAGTTTAAAAAAGAAAGAAGAGAAAGGAAATAAATTCTTGTTAAAAAAAGTATTTGTTTTTTCTTTTAACTAGTCCATAGACAATTGGAGGACAGCAGTAGTAGAGGGAGAGAAAGAAAGGGGGGGAGGGGGTAGAAGGGGGGGGAGACAGAGAGAGGAGCAGAGACAGACAGACAGAGACAGAATGAGAGAGTATAAAAAGAGAGAGATACAGAGACACAGAGAGAGAGACAGAAATAAAGAGATGGGAGAGATAGAGACAGAAAGGGAAGAAAGAGATAGAGAGACAGGAAGAGAGAGAGAGAGAGAGAGAGAGAGAGAGAGAGAGAGAGAGAGAGAGAGAGAGAGAGAAGGTGGAATTATATAGTGACAGTTTGTTATGGCTACCCTCACTCCACCTGGGACGCTGCCCCCATCGGTGCCCCTTCCAAACAAGAGAGACAAAACTGTCCATTTTCATTTTAGTCTTTGATTTTGGAATGTTTCTCCAGGACTTTGGAAGCTGACCGGAACATGTGAAAATGCTAACAAGGAGCCCTTGTTCCACCAAGCTCCATGTCGACCCAGGTTTGTGCCCAGGGTGGGTGTCAGGCGGCAAACAAAGGCCCAAATGCCTCGATGCTCTTCCATGGAAAGTGGGAGCAGCCAAAGAGGCCCAAACAAAGAGTGGATTAATGGCTTCCCGAGCTGGGATACCGCATTGAACAGATAGACTTTGGGTAGGTCTTTGAAGAGGAAATGAAAAGAGCGCCAAGCTTTAAATAGTTGCCATTTTATTCATCAACGGAGCGTGGAAAACGCAGAAACAAATATCGCAGCACGATTTTCCCAGGACTCTGTGCGGCGTCAGATCTCAGGCAAGGCCCACTTAGGGCAATCTGCAGAACGTCTGGCCAAGGAAGAGAAGAGACTACAGAGATGGCTCTCCTCACTGAGGATTTCCAAGCCGGGTCTCGGCCCCCTTCGCTTGCTCCCACGATCTGCCTGAGCCTGAACTATACGAAGGCCGAGCACCCCGCTTTGCGCCCCGACCTCTCCATGTCACATGTGAATGTAGGAAATGAATGTGAAACGTTAAAGGTACCCACGTGAAAGTGGGAAGGTTGCTGGCAATGTAAAGGGAGAACAAAAAAGCAAGCAGCCCCGTGGTGGGCAGAGAGCTTCTTCCACTGTCCAACGTCTCTTAAAACATCCTTATTTTCAAGCTCCCAGCCATTGCGAGAGTCTAGAGGTTCATTTTTCATTGGCAATATAAATTTATTTCCAAGATAAAGAAAATGTCTTTTATTTTTGAAGGGACAGATTCATTATGTAATTATCCTGAACTTACAAGGATAAAGTCCACTAGCTTTTATTAACCTTTCATTTTCCCTATATTATTCAAATTGCATGTCTACACAGCCTTAATCTGTTCTCCACCCCCTGAGCAGCTATAAAGCCTTCCTACTCCTTGGTGCCATGTAAACTTGGCCTGAGAAGCCAGGAAAGCTGGGTTGGCGAGTGCCAACAACAAAGGAAAAGCCACCAACCAGAATACATGCAAATGCACACACATATCCATAGCTATCATGGCACATTATAAATTGGTGTAGCCAGGCCTAGGAACTGGAGGTCCTGGGTTCTAATCTGCCCTCAAACACTTCCTAGCTATGTGGCCCTGAGCAAGTCATTTAACCCCCATTGCCTCACCCTTACTGCACTTCTGTCTTGGAACCTATACACAGTATTGATTCAAGGAAGGAAGGAAGGAAGGAAGGAAGGAAGGAAGGAAGGAAGGAAGGAA
>NW_025375811.1:0-3647 GCF_016433145.1 Gracilinanus agilis
ATGCCTGTTGGTACTCACGGAGTGTTTTGAGAACTCAAGAAAAGCGGGTTGCCCAGACCCTTTGTGGTGGCTTTATGGGAGGATACAGAGGAGAGTCTCACAGAACCGAGAATCAGGAATAGGTTCTTATCTGATGCTTTGCAGGAAATTCTCCCATCAATTAGGTTTCAAATCTATTGTGATATTTTCTATATAGAGTTCTTTTTGCTCTATCTTGCTGACTTTGGAGAAGGGGGATGCTGACATCGTTGTTGACATAGATGACGTGTGCATTATGGCGGATGAAGCCCAGAGAATGAGTCAAGTCAAGGCGTCTCCTACCAATTGGCTGGAGAAGGGATCAGAAAAGAAGTTTATTTCTAAATGTAGGCAGCTCAGGCAGCGGTAGAGGACTAGACCTAGAAGCACCCACATAATCCTGACACACACATCATCTGCAGTCTTTGGTATCCCGAGTCTTTCATCTGTAGATGAAGGTCTTAAAGCATCTACATAATACGCTCCTCAAGGGCAGGGTACTTTTTAATATATAATTATTTTGCACTGAACATGGTGTTGAGTAGAATGAATGAACGAATGAATGAATGAATGAATGAATGAATGAGCTAACAGACATTTATTAACCACCAACTGAATAACAGCCAGGAGCAATACTATGTCCTGTAGACACAAATAGAGAGGTAGGATTTGGTCCCTGTTCTCATGAAGATTGCATTCTATGAAATGAATGAATGAACAAATGAATGGATGAAGCTGGAGGATAGAAATAGCACATGATAGTCATTGTAGCTTTTCATTTACAAATAAACACTCATGAAAATACTTTGTGTGTGTGTGTGTGTATATATATATATATCCCAGCACCATAGGGGTCATGATCAGAATATTAAGACCTATCAGGATATTTCTTCTGATGGAGAGAGATGTCTACAGTGTAATGCAGTCTATGTTTTTGCCTCAATCTCTCGGGAATATCACCTTATTTATTAATGAGAAAGATTTTGCATCTGTTTTTTAAAGACAATAGAAGTGATGGAGCCAAGTGTCCCAAGCAACATCTCTGAACTCCAAAGATTCCTTGCAAGTAAAGAAACAAATGGAGAATATTCCTTAATTTTGTACCTAGAAATCTAGGAGATGGCCCAGTTGAAGGAAGATGGCCCAACATCTGCTTCCAAAATGAACAAATATTCCGTGAATTTGTTTATAGTTTGACACACTACTGGAGTTCACAGTTGTTAGCTTTTTCTATAAATATTTATAAATGGGGCTCTGTGCAATTTCATTGTGAATTAAGAAGTATCGGCAGTTAAAATGATATAAATCAGCAGAAGACCAGATACAAGCACTGCCTTTGATCTTGGCTGAAGGGTAGGGAAGGGAGAGGAGAAAAGGAGAAGAGAAGAGAAGGGAGGAAAAAGGAAGAGAAAGAAAAATTGCCCATAGCCTGAGGTACAGTGAACAGAACTCATTGATGAAAATTCATCTCTTCTAATTGTGTCTTTGATTGGTATTCTCTTTGCCTTCTGGATATTTGCATAGCAATGACTCTTCCTCCAGAATTCTTCTATCTTCACTTACATCTTTTGGAAACTTTTAAAGCACAGCTTAAAGCATTTTCATCTGTTTTACATAAGGTGGAAGGGAAGGAATAAAATAAATGATATTTTTTTCTGTGTGATTTCAAAAATTTCATAGTTACTTTTATACTGTCAAACTAAATTGACACTTGAAAGTCTGATTAAGAATAACTTCAGGGGGCAGCTGGATGGCTCAGTGGATGGAGAGCCAGGCCTAGAGACAGGAGGTCCTGGGTTCAAATCTGGCCTCAGACACTTCCTAGCTGGGTGACCCTGGGCAAGTCACTTAACCCCCATTGCCTAGCCCTGTAACAAATAAAATTAATATAGAAGGATATATATATAAAGATACTAGGGTTTAAAAAAAAGAATCACTTCAAATGAAAGATTATTCATTGTCAATATATTGAAATAGGAAGAACCATGCCAGAATTAATTGCTTGCCGTTCATTTTTCTTTGATGATGTGCCTGAACTCATCAAATATGTTTACCCTTGGCTGCGTTTTTAATGTTTTCTGGAGTCTCTGTAGGAATGTAGGTCAGAGATCAAGAATACCCACAGTCAGTCCTGGGAATGTGCTCTTCATCCTATACACTCAGAGTGATGAATGAACAAGGAAGTATGGGCCCTCTCTGTCCAGGTGGCAAAGCTAGCGAGCTGAACTTTGTTCCTCGGACGTATGGCATCTGGCTCCAGATTTCCAAGGTTGTAGAAATAAATTTTAGATAGCGTTAGTGTGACACCTTGTTTGCCTAACATTTTCCACTGTTCTATTTTATTTTTATATGGATTTTATTTAGATACAGATAATTTTAATAGTAATAATAATTCCTCTTATTGAGATTCATACGAATCTCCTTAATCCTTTCATTTTCCATTATTTTCTTCTTTCATCATCTTTCATGTTAACATTTGTAGTAAGTGATCTATTTCTGTGAAGCATTTCATAATGTTGATTCATATAGCATTCGATTAATAGATTAATTCTCGCAATATTGTCATTTTTACAATATTAGCGTGACCCACCCATGACATTGAACATATCTTCACTTAACTTAATTATTCCTTTATTTGCCTAAAAATTCAATTCAGTTTAATTGGTTATTGTCCTTCAGACTTAAAGAGGACCAAGATGGCACTACTGTGTCGGGATTAATATCCAGGGTGCCCAATGGTGAGCAATGAGATCGTTTCAAGCTTAGGAGGCTCTACCACGGTTTGGGCACAAACAGCTCATGCACATATTTGGGATGGAGAAGTCTCTAAATTTGTACATCTCATGTTCCTTTGGAGCTGCTGAAATTTTGCTTTGCTCATAGTGCATAGAATGTAATTCTTCCTTTATTTCCCCCAAAATTCAATTCATTTCTATAACTGCATTAAGCATCTACTTAAGACACTCTAAAATTTTTGTTTTGTAATCGTGTTTATATTTCTAACACATTTCATAGTAGGTTTGCTATTAGATACTCAATAGGTTTTAAATTGTAAATGCTATTTCTTATTTTAGCCATTTTTCCATGCTTTGGGGTTCGTGATTTGTTTACACCCACAAAAAGACATTATTGACAAAGCTGGGAAACTCGATTAAATAAGTCACACACATATATGCTGTTTTTATTTTATATTCAGTATATACATATATAAAGACATGTATAGATGTGTGTGCACATATATGTATGTGTTTATGATAATGACATGGATTGACATAGCAAATTTCTGAAACTATTTTAATTAACTTTATTATGTTTTTCTAGGAAAACTTTATTTTCTATAAACATTTATTTTAGTTCCATTTCTGCTAATGTTTATTCATTCATTATTTTATTTCTTATTTGTATTCCTTTCTTATTCTAGCTGATACTTTTACAACAGGAGCTAAAAATTATTTCCTCCTTAAACAACTTCCAGACATTTTTTTTTTTCTGAATCTCTCTGGTACTCGTGGTTATTTATGTGGCAACCGATTATAGCATTCAATTACTCTTTCCCAAACTAGGTTGCCTGTTTTTCTTTTTTACAATTTGAGTATATATATATACATATATATGTATATATATATGTA
>NW_025375812.1:0-2743 GCF_016433145.1 Gracilinanus agilis
CTTTCTTCCTTCCTTCCTTCCTTCCTTCCTTCCTTCCTTCCTTCCTTCCTTCCTTCCTTCCTTTCTTTCTTTCTTTCTTTCTTTCTTTCTTTCTTTCTTTCTTTCTTTCTTTCTTTCTTTCTTTCTTTCTTTCTGTCTGTCTTTCTTTCTCTCCTTTTGATCTTCCTAGAAACTGTTTTACACATATGCCTTCTTATTTACTACTTTTAAGATGCCAAGTGATTTATACAATACTATTCATACAAAGGTCCATACAGGAATCAGAATTTACTTCCCTTGGTGGAAAGGGTCGTATCAATATGAGGCAATTTGTTGGAATAAGGAGCAAGCTATGACTCAGAGATGAAAAATCTTGAATAGACTAAGAAATAAAAAGTAGAAAATTAATTTAACTTTCCTTGGTCTCTCCCTCCACTTTTTCTCTTCTATCCTGAAGAAGTTATACTGTCTTCCTTTGGCACTGCTTCATTACATTCAGGCTTTGAGGGGGTGTGATGATCCCTTCTACCCTCTCCCATAATGAAAGAGGAGGAGTACCAATGGCGTCTCTTCTCGTTCTGGGCTGCCGGCTTGCCCTTCCTTATTCCTTTATAATTCACCTTTGCATCTAGAGATTCCATCCTGCTTCATATTTCCCTGGCTGGGTCTCAGTTTGATTATATACCACTTGTCCTGCCATAAACACCTAAGGGATTCCCTAGTTCCCTGCCCCATGGCCTTAGCAGCCACCTTTTCCAGATCCTTTTAGGGACTCCCCATAGAATAACAGGGAATAGGAAAAAAATGGGAAAACCTAAAACACTGCTTGCCATCCATAATTCCGTACATATGATGTAGCCTGCTGTCTATATCTTGACTGAGGGCACCCTGCTTAGCTCTGGCTCTATTCCAGGTCTCCTGCAACCTATGGTACTAAGGCTGATATTAACTTACAGCAAGGGAGCTTTAACTTAGGAAAACCTGAAGAGTAAGGGCTATTAAACACAAAAACAGATGTTGGGAGAGAGTGATAAACATGTTTCCAGGAGATTTTTTCAGGAGTGAATAGATAGTCAGCTGGATTATTTTCTGGGATTGCTTAAGAGTTGGAAAAATATAACAAGACAGACAATGAGTGCTGGGCAGAGAGGCATAAGATTCTCAGATAGAGAGGAAAAGACGTAGTATGCATTGGACTATAGTTCTAATGGGAAGACAGCCCAGGTGGTATGAGAAATTCTTAAGATGGAAATTCTGAAGATGCAAGGAGAAAAGTGATGAATTCAAGATGCAGAAGGGAGCACACATTTTTAGACATGCCTAACATTGAAATTTGCTTCTTATTTATTACTTTCTTTAGGGGGAAGGGAGACAAGAATGAGAAAAAATTAATGCTTATTATTTGGAAAAATAAGACACAAAGAGAAACCATTTCATTAATTCAACACTAGTAAGCTTGATTTCAATTCCCAAAGGAGTTTTAGAATTAATAATTTAAAGGAAACTTATTGGACATCTAGAAAAGAAGGAAAAATAGGAGCTATCTGAAAAGAAGATGTATATGTGCAGAGAGCCTGCCCGCTAACTTAGACTTAAAATACCTTTAAAAATATGTTCAGTCCTTTGACCCCATGTTTCCATTGTTAGGCACATATCCCCCACATAAAAACTGAAAGAAGGCTCCATATGCCCCCCAAATATCCATAGCTAAACGTCTCATGGAATATTAGAAATAAATCACTGTACCCAGTGATTAAGGATACTTAAGCAAACTGTGATACCTCAGAGATTACTATGCTAGAAAGGATGACTATGAAGAATTAAGAGAAGCACAGGAAGACTTGTATGAATTGATGCAGAATGAAGTAATCAGAACCAGGCAAACAATATACATAAAGACTATAAAAATGGGAATGAATTAAAAAAAAACACAAGAATGAGCCTGAACTCTTTGGAATTATAGAGAATGAGCTTGGTCTAGGAGAAGATTGAGAAAATTGCTCCCACTTTTACAAAATTAGTAGACTTTGAGTATAAATATTTATTGTGTATACTATCAGAAGTGATTGGTGAATTGTTAGATTGATTATATTGCTGAATTGTCTTTTCATTTTCTTCTAAATCTTTATTATGGTTGTTTGGTTCAAATAGTGAGAAGACACAAGGTTTCATATGCATAAATAAGGATGACCTAAAAACAAAAGTTATCAGTAAAATTAGGTTTAAATTATGAATAGGGAAGTGGGGAGGGAAGCAGATTTAGTTAGGTGCCTACAATATGTCTGGTTTTGTGCTAAGCACTGTACAAATTATCTCATTTGATCCTCAATAGCACTGTGCCTGCAGTCAAGAGGACCTGAGTTCAAATATGGCCTCAGATACTTACTAATTGGGTGACCCTGGGCAAGTTACTTAACCTCTTTTTGCCTCAGTTTCCTTAAGTGTAAAATAGATATAATAACAGCACCTACTTCCCAGGGTTGTTGTGAGGATCAAATGAGATATTATTTTAAAAGTGCTTAGCACACTGCCTGGTACATAGTAGCACTTAATAAATGCTTGTTCCTTTCCCCTAATTATCACGTTGGGGAGAAGTGACCCCTCAGTTATGTATAGAAAATGGAAGTAAGGGGGGGAGGTTATAAAGATGAATACAAAAAGGAGTATAATACTTTAAGAATAGTGTGAGACATAGTGGAGCCCAGAAACTAGTGTGGAAAATGTAGGACAACAATGTGCCTATATATATATATATATATATATA
>NW_025375813.1:0-12113 GCF_016433145.1 Gracilinanus agilis
CCCTCCAGGGGAGGCCGGCGGGGAGGCCAGGCTCGTGCTCGGGGATCTGCTACCCCCGCCCCCCCCCGGCTCCACCCTCCCTCCCTGCCCAGACCCGCCTCGGGCTCCTCCTCCCCATTCTGGTATGACACGAGGAGGGCCAGGGCTGAGCCGGGAGGCCTGGGTGCGAGGCTGCGCGTGTCTGCGTGTGCCCACGTCAGAGGCCCCCGGCCCGGGCTCTGCTCTCGGCACTCTGCGCCCGCCTCCCCGCCTCCCCCGGCCCTCCTTGTCCGTGCCCCGGGAGGGGAAGGGACGGCCCTGGAGCTTAGCCTGGGCCTGGCACACGCCTGCCCTTTGGGCACCGCAGCCAGAGGCCACCCTCCTGGGCACGGCTTCTGGGCTGGCTCGGCCTGCCCGGGAGGCCAAGGGGGCAAGCCAAGCGCTGCCCGCCTCCCTCTCTGGCCTCAGTTTCCCTCTCTCGACTCCTCTGTGGACCCCTCGGGCCCTGGCTGGCCGGCCTGGCCTCTCACCACCTGTCTTAGACACCTCAAGCCATGCTCAGGGTGACCCATAAGGAGGCGCCTCTTCGAAGGCCCAGACAGGGACGTCCCAGGCCCGGCCGGCCTCCAGCCACCCTCTCGGGCCGCTTCTGCCTCAGCCCTCCATTCCCCGAGCTCGCGGGCATCCTGCCGCCTCCAGGCCCTCCTGGTGGAGCTGAGGGCGGCGGGGCTGAGCGGGGAAGGGAGGGAGGCCGTGGGAGGACGCCTTGGCCTCCGCCTTCCCAGCCCGGCCGTTGGAGCATCCTCAGGACCCAACCCGAGGGGCCGGGAGCGGCTCCGGCTTCTCAGAGCCCGCGCAGGGGGCGGTCATCGGGCCGGAGCAGGACGTGGCCTCTGCCCTCCACTCTTCCCCGGGTCCCGGGAAGGGGGCAGCCGAGGAGGCCACCCGGGGCTCAGCCAACAGCGGCCTCCTCGCCTTCCCCGCCGGCTCGCTCCTAAGCTGGACGGTCGCGTCGCTCCCCCTCGGCCGGGGGCTTCCGGGCCTCTCGCGGGCCCGAGCCAAGCGGTGAGGGGCCTCCGACGTCCTCTTTCCCCCGCTTAGCCCTCAAGCCCTGGCCTTGGAGAAGGGGGGACGAGCCCCATTGCTGGGCAGCCCCCCGGCCCCGGCCCAGCCTCTCCTTCCAGGCCGGCCCCCTCCCCGCAGCTCCCGGCGCCGAGTGTGCCAAAGGCCGCCGCGGCTTTCTGCTCGCCGCACGGCCCCCTGCCAGGGGCTTCTTCACCCCCGTCTCTGGCCTCATTTCGGGGGGCCTGCTGTGCGCCCAGATCCATGGCCGCGGCCATCCGCTCGGCCTTTTCAGCTCCTGGCCGTCGTCCCCTCAGAGACGAAGGGCCTCGCCTCGAGGTCAGAGAGGCCGCCGGGCCGGCCGCTCTCCTTCTGCCGCCCCCGGCCTCTCGCCACGAGGAGCCCCCGCCCGCCTTCCTGCTCCGGCCCGGCAGTGGGCTGCCCGAGGGGTGCAGGCCTTGGCCCCTTGAGGAAGGATGGGCAGACCCCTCCGGCCGTCAGAGAGGCCTCGGGACCCCCAAAACGAGGTCCTCGACTTGTTCCACTGGCCGTGGAGATCTCCGGCCCGGATGTTCCCCTCCCTGACCCGGGGGCCCGGAGGCCCCACTCGTGCCCAGGGGGACGGGTCTGTGGCAGGCCTCCGTGGAGGGGCTCGGCAGTTCCCACGAGCACCTCTCGGCCGTTTCTCGCCCTCCTTCCTTCCCCCCGACCCAGGAAGCCCCTGGGGCCGAGTGACAGAGGTCAGCTTGAGCTGCCCAGCCAAGGCCGCGGGCCCGGAGGCCCTCGGCTGCTGCTGGACAGAGGCCTGGAAGAGAGGAGACGGACGGGTCATCTCAGGCACGCCTGCATTTCTGAACATCTGCAGGGATGTGGGGGAGCCCCTCGAGGGACCAGGAGCCCGGCTGGGTCACGGCCCGCTCACGTCCTGCCCCAGCCACCCGCGCCTTGGAGGGCTGCAGGCAGGCTGGACCCCTGGAGGCACCCCGACAGTGAGCCAAACCCTCTCGGGCCCGGCGCCCCCGGCAGCGCGTTCTGGTGTCTCGAGGCACGAGAGCTTCTCCAGGAGGAGAAAAGGCCGTTCTCGGCTCTCCCGGCTCCCCGCAAATGGCCTGCAAGAGCCTGGAGGGCGCAGGGAGGAAAGCAGAGCCGGCCAGCTCCGGTGCGGAGGCTGCGGTGAAGGGAGGCCTCCGGAGGCTCGGAAAACTCACCCGCCGAGGAACTCCCTCACCGTCCAAACAGATGCCCAGGACACGAGCCGGGGAGTGCCGGGCTGGGCCTGAGAGAGAGAGAGCAGAGCCCCAACTGCCCGCCCGCCCAGCCGGGGGCCCCCAAAAGGCCCACTTCCTGCGGGCCAGCCAACCCACATCCTTCGGAGGGCCTCGCTGCGCCCTCCCTGGGACAGCGCCGGTGGGAGGGCGGCCTCCAAGGCGTCCCTCCGTCCCTGGGAGCAGCGGGTCTTGGGAGCTCCCCAGAGGCCCCCCAGCTTCAGCCCCTGACCAGCTCCTTGTTGCCCGTGAACAGGGAGCGGATCCGACCCGTCCAGACAGAACATCCCGTTCCTTGGCCTCTTCTTGGGCCCAGAGAGGTTCCGTCTTTCGTAAAACACCTGATTCCTATTGACTCCGCATGTCCGATATTCCCGCTCAGGAGTACCGGCAGCCCGGGGGGCCCCCAAAGGCCTGGTGCCCACCATCACTCGCTCAGTTTGTCCCCTTTGCACTGAGAATTCTGAGTGGGCCAGCACAGCATCGGGTCCCCGTATACCCTCGGTCACCATCCCCAGTGGGCTGGCACAGCCTCAGGTCCCCACGTCCCCACAGTCACCATCCTGAGTGGGTCAGCACAGCCTCGAGTCCCTGCATCCCCTCGTCACCAACCCCAGTGGGTCCCCACGTCCCCTTGTCACCATCCCCAGTGGGTCCCCACATCCGCTCCATCACCATCCCCAGTGAGTCCCCGCGTCCCCTCGTCACCATCCCCAGTGGGTCCCTGCATCCCCTCGTTACCATCCCCAGTGGGTCCCCACATCCCCTCTGTCACCATCCCCAGTGGGTCCCCTCGTCACCATCCCCAGTGGGTCCCACGCTGAGCTCTGGCTTCTCTTCCAGGTCACCAATGAGATCACGCCCGTGCTCACCTACTCGTACATGGCGGTGCTCGTGCCCGTCTTCCTGCTCACCGACTTCCTGCGCTACAAGCCGGTGCTGGTGCTGCAGAGCCTGAGCCACGTGTGCGTGTGGCTGCTGCTCACGGTGGGCCGCGACCTGGCCGCCATGCAGTTCATGGAGTTCTTCTACGGCGTGACCATGGCGGCGCGCGTGGCCTACTCCTCGTACATCTTCTCCCTGGTCAGCCCCGCGCGCTACCAGCGCATGGCCAGCTACTCGCGCTCGTCCGTGCTGCTGGGCGTCTTCGCGAGCTCCGTGCTGGGCCAGCTCTGCGTCACGGCGGGCCGCGTGCCCTTCGCCACCCTCAATCGCGTCTCCCTGGGCTTCATGGCCTTCGCGCTGCTGCTGGCGCTCTTCCTGAAGCGGCCCAAGCGCAGCCTCTTCTTCAATCGCCGGGAAGCCGCCGGCCGCGGGCCGTCCCCCTCCGAGCTGGACCACATGAACCCGGACAAGGCGAAGGCGGCCAAGGGCCGGCCGGGCTGGCGCGGGCTGGCCGCCTGCAGGGGGTCGGTGCTGGGGCGGATGCTGGCGCAGCTCAGGGACGTCGCCCGCGTGCCGCAGCTGCGCCTCTGGTCCCTCTGGTGGGTGTTCAACTTCGTGGGCTACTACCTGGTCATCTACTACATCCACGTGTTGTGGAACGAGGTGAACCCCACCAAGGTGTACAACGGGGGCGTGGACGCCGCCGCGACGCTGCTGGGTAGGAGCCCCCCTTCCGCCGGCCTTGCTGCCCTGTGCTGCCCGGCCCGGCCCGGCCCTGAGCCCCCGTCCTGTCTCCCCAGGGGCCGTCACCTCCTTCGCCGCAGGCTTCGTGAAGATCCGCTGGGCCGTGTGGTCCGAGCTGGTGATCGGGAGCGTCACCGTCCTCCAGGCCGGGCTCATCCTGCTCATGTACTCCACCGGCGACATCTGGACGTGCTACGTGGCCCTGGTGCTGTTCCGAGGCCTCCATCAGTTCCTGGTCCCCATCGCCACGTGAGTCTCTTCCCGGCGGCCCCTGGCGGGCTGGCCAGCGGGAGGCGGGTCCCTCGGCTCGAGGAGGGAACCTTGGGGGGCTGGAGGCCAGGATTAAACGGCCTCCTCGTCCGCGAGTGAGTGGCCGTGGGCACGTGCCCCTGGTAGGCCTCTGTGTCTAAGCCCTCCTCAACCCGGGATTGGGCTTAAGCTCCTCCGACCGCTCCTGCCTCGGCCAGAAGGCGTGCCTCGTCCGAGGTCTCCGAGTGCCCGAGGCCCGACTCTGACCCGGGTGTGCCCAGGATGGCACCCCTGCTTGGGAGCAGTTGTCTGCCAGGGGATGCCCAGGAATGGTGGGGGTGGGGGAGCCCAGCACTGCAGGTGCCCCTGGGGCTCACCTCCCTTGGGCTCTCAGGACTCCCGAGGCTCCCGTGCCCCTGTGGAAGGAGGCAGGCCTCCGAGGCAGCAGGTTTGGGGTGACAGAGTTGGGGTCACCAGCCCCAGGATCATCCTCCCATTTTATATGCATGAGGAGCAGGGGATGTGGCTGGCCCAGAGACTCAGCAGGGAGCCCCCTACTTTCTACCCTGAAGGCTGCTTCCCCGCCACTTCAGGGCCTCCCTGCCTCTGAGAGTGATGGCCGGTGTCTTTTTGCCAAGTTTCCAGATCGCCTCATCCCTGACCAAAGAGCTGTGTGCCCTCGTGTTTGGGGTCAACACCTTCCTGGCCACCATCCTGAAGACCATCATGACCATCATTGTGGCCGACAAGAGAGGCCTTGGGCTCCCCGTCCGCTCCCAGGTAGGTCCAGCCAGCACTTGCCAAGTGCCGGACGCTCTGTCGAGTGCTTGGGCCTCATCTAGTCCTCGTGACAGCCCTGGGAAGGAGGGAGGGACCGTTAGAATGCCTGTTTTACAGATGAAGAAACTGAGGCAGGCAGCAGTCACACAGCTGTCAAGTGGCTTGGGCCAGATTTGAACTCCAAGCCTGGCACTATCCAGGCCACCATGGAGCTGTCCCTCAGAAAACCTTTCAGAATCAGGGTCGCTTCTTGGCTCCTCTCAGGACACGGATGTGGGCCTGATGCCAGGCCCTTAGGCAGAGGTCTCTTAGGTGAGCCCCAGGGAACCCAAAGGAGCTGGCCAAGGCTAGCTTCATCCAGAAGGGCAACAAAGGGCACCCAAGCCAAGCCTTGGTGGGTCTCGCTTCTTCAAGCCATCAGGGACCCAAGAGAGCAAAGGCAGCTCCCGCCATCCCCTCGGAGCCAGTGGGTCCATCCACAGGTCTGCCCAGTGATCAGCGCTCAGCTCCTAACCACTTCGCCACCCTCGATTTGTGAAGCTTCTTTTTGGGCTGGCGTCCTGTGCCTCACGCCAGGGCTTCCTCGTACGTCATGACGGAGAGACGGACAGATAGGACACAAGTAGTCAGTCAGCAGTTCCGTAGCCCCCAGCAGTTCTTGAATTCTTCCCAGCAGGAAACTCGCAAGCGATAAAAAGTCACACAGAATTATGTGTTGGGAAGCGAAGGGCCCCAGCTATGTGGATGGCCTTCGGGACTTGACTCCCCCCACCCAGACTCTGCCTGTCTTTTCTTTTGGGGTCTCCAGACTGCATTCTCTCCAGTCTGATGTTTCCTTTGTTTCTCCCAAGGGCTGCTTTTGCTGTTTCTCACCCAAATGGGCTTTTTCTTTGCCTTGTGGTAAATATAGTTTCCATAGGAGAAACAAGGGGCATCTCGACTGCCCCTCTCTGCACAACCCTGGTTGCCTCCCCTGCTAGAATGGAAGCCCCCAGGAGGCAGCAATCATGTCTTTGTAGTGGGACCCCCACCCCAACCTAGCATTTGGCTCCAAGTAGATGCTCGTCAAGCAATCAATGTGTGACGAAGATGTATTAGCAGAGACACCAATAACAAAACAAAGTCTCCATGCCAAGAAGAAATCGTTTTATTGAGAGATCCAACCTCACAATAAAGCCGGACCCTGGTCAAGACCAAGAGACAACTAGCCTTGCCAGTGGCCCCTTTATAGAGCACTGTTTTACAGAGGCGAGGCCGGTAGTACGGTATCATCTGACTCACGTACATTGTCTAGTGCGTCTTGGCCCCTGCAGTGGCCAGTCAGGCCTCTGCCATGACCTCTGCCTTCAGCATGAATGGCCTGCTGGTGGTACTGATTGAGAAAGGCTGTTCCGAGCAGTGATGAGGCAGAAACCTGTGCATTAATGGAAGCCTTTGGCCCAGTCACACCAGAGCAGCTTAGCCAACTAGCAGGGGCAGGAGGGCAATGTCAGTACCAAGGAGCTAGAGAGTGTCATAGGATTGATTATAGAAGGTATAAAATACGGTATCACCATCATAAGGGCTTTGAGATTTCACGTTTATAGATGACTGACTAATGCCCAGACAGCTGGCACATAGTAGGTGCTTCCTCGATGCTTATTAAGTGATTGATGACTGTTAATGCCCAAACAACTGGCACATAGTAAGTGCTTCATTGATGCTTGTTAAAGTGATCAATGACTGACTGGTTAATAGCCAGGCCTGGATTCCTGCTCACCGCCTCCTCTTGCCTTCTAGTTCCGAGTCTACTTTGGCTACTTCACGGTGCTGGCTGTGGCCTATTTCTCGGGGGCTGTGTACGTGGCGGTGAAGCACTGTTGGCAGAGCCGACTGCAGAGGATCCCTTTGGCGAATGAGTTGAGGAGCCCTGCAGAGATGTCCGAGAAGGCACAGAGTCCAAATGATGACAGTGTCCCTGGGGTCCAGGCCTGACGGGAGATGCCTCTGGGCGGAAGGACAGCTCTCCCGTGCTCCACCCTAGGAGGGAGGGAAGCCCCTCACCCTACTTCTGGGGGGTCGGGGACTCGAGGGTCTTAGCCGTGGCCTCGTCTCTTCTGCCCCACCTAATACGGACGGCTTCCTCGAGCTGGGTTTGGGTTTATGTTAAGAGCACCTTGGGAAACCGAGGCCAAGAGCTTGGTCCATGCGATTCAGCTGTATCACCGTCCATCCATCTTTCTTTTGTAAGGCTCCATCAGATGGTGAATTTCTCATTGTGATTAAGAAATAGCCCTTGCCCAGACCACGAAGCGAGGCCATCCAAGGTCTCAGCTTCTTGGCCAACAGCTCTGGTGCCCCTCTGAGAACCAGGTGAATTGACTGCCCCAGGCCTTGCCCAAGCTTTGGGGGGACGACTGAGCCATTCGAGGCAAACAGCTTCAGTGCTTAGCGGGGCTCACCGAAACCCTTGGAGGTGGAGATGGTGGGCTCTCCTCAGGCACTTTTCACCCACCAGTGGGATTTCCCAAAGTAATGGCGACCCAGCAGGGGGATGCACACCTCCCTGCTTTCCTGCTTTGCTCAGGCCCCCATATCCCTGCTCAGCTGCCCTAGGAGGCCCTTGTCAGCTTTCCTAGAAGGCACCCGGAATTTAAAAGCACCCCCTCTCTGGAGCCCCTCTGTTGTGTGCTGGCTGATATGAGACCCCTGTAAGAACGAGAGAGGGTATCGCTGCTTCGCCCTGCCCCCATGCAGCTTTGTGTCTGACTTACGAGCAGGCCAGTAATGAGCCTAGTCCTAGCCCATCAGTACTCGGGTCCTGCCCCCCGCAGATCTCAAGCATCCGTCCCCTGGACATCCCAGCCTCTCTCGCGCCCACTTTCTTCCCCTGAGGGGCTCTTTGGACCTCAGTTGTTCAGCCTCAGGGAAGAGGGTGGGTGGTGCTCCCTGAAGCCTCCAGCCTCCTGTCCTAAAGCAATGCCGTGCTGTCTTTTTTGGCTCTTGAGACCTCCTGTGCCCTGAGAGGGGCCCTTGGCTCCCCACCCACCCACTAGTGGCTGCCCCCAGGGCAGGGCTGTTTCCAGGGGAGAGCCGGCCCCCATGGCTTCCTTACAGCCATTTCCTTCACAGACATCCTGAGGGATGTTGAGCCAGTCGAATCATGTTTTGGAGCCTCAGTCTCCCCATTTGTAAAATGGGCTGATACTGACCTACCTCACAGAAAGGTTTGTAGGGTAAAGGAGAGCAGTTGGAAGGAGACTCGGCCAAAGCTCTGGGAACCTCATTGGTCCACAGTATTAGCACCCCTGACCCCCCAGGATAAGGAAGAAGCCCAGACTGGGGGCCGGAATCCTGGCTGTGCCCCCAGTGACGGTCATGAGGCTTCTGGGGGTGCCTCAGTTTCCTCTGTAGAAGGCTCGCTGGCCCCCCTCCCTTCTAGAGGTCCTCTGACACTCAAGCAGTGATGAGATCGGAGATTGGGGCTGCTTTTGCCCCCTCCCCCGGTCTCCTGTGGCCCCCCACTCTGGCCCCACTCCAGGTTCCATCCTGCTCTGGGGACAGAAATCAGGATTTCTTTGTGCAATAAAGCAGCTTGTACCCAGGAACGCGTGAGGCCTGCTGCTCTGCCCCGGGGCCCTGGCCCAGTAGGTGGTGTCCGGGGTTGGGGGGCCCCCCAGGGATGAGAGAAATGATTCCTCCTGTTGGCTAAAGAGGCTGGTGGGGATGCAGGGGGAGCTCTTCCCAAGAGACCTGTGCAGGGGCCTTGGGAAGGCACGCTCTTGGGGTGCAGGCGGGAAAGCTGGGGGGCAGCCAAGGACGGCAAGGGAGAGCCGAAGGGGCGCTCTGAGGGGGAAAAGAGACCAGACCCATGAGGAGGCCAGCGAGCTGCGGGAGCCCCTGTGGGAGCCCCGAAGGCAGACACCCCACTTCAGGAAAGCGACCAGGAAGCCAGGCTAGCCACCAGGGAGAGGACCACGCGCCTGGCAACGTTGCAGAACACACTAGTTGTGGGTGGTGAGTGCAAATGCAGACAGGGAAGCGGGGGCCGGCCCGGCATCCCCTGCAGGAGCTCAGGCCACGTGTGGGTCATTTCCTCCTGGTGTGTCAACGATTGCCGGAGCGGGAGGTCAGGGGACAGCCAGGCACCAGGGTCCGAGGGGCTCCCCAAGTCTGAATGAGCCTCATTGGTCCTTAGGAGGAGAGCGTGGAGGGACGCTGCCACGGTCAGTGGGTTGGGGTGGATGGAGGCCGGACCCAGGGAGCCCCTGGGAGGAGTCTGTGGGGGAGCACAACAGGGGTCGGGGCGGCCCTACGGATCAGAGCCTGGGACTGTGGTGTGGAGGGTGCCCGGCCACACGAGGGCCAGAGGAAGAGAGCGGGCAGCCGACCCAGGGAACGAGGGAAGCCCGAGTGCCCAGAGTGTGTAGGGAGCTGCCCGAGAGCCCTGAGGATGCTCGTAGGAACCTCCAGATATGAGGGGCAGCCGGGGGGCCCCTCTTGGGTGCAGATGCCCAGGAGGCCAGGCTGGTCGCTGGCTCTTGTAGGAAGAAAAGCGAGCAGGGGGGGGGGGCTCCCCTGCCCCCAGGAAGTGCTGGGCCGGGGCTGCCCCCTTGGAGGAATGCCGGGGGACTGGGGGGGGGGGGGACACGGCCAGAGGCGCTGAGCAGTCGGGGAGGCCTCGCAGGGTTCCAGCAGCTTTTACTGAGTGGGGAAGTGCTGCAGAGGTCGAAGGGCCAGCTGGGGGCCTGGTGGATCGAGAGACCCAGAGACAGGAGGCCCGGCTTCAGATGTGATCTCAGACACCCTGGGCAAGTCACCTACCTCCAACTGCAGCCCTTAACACTTCTGCTGTGGAATGATGTTTAGTATTGAGTCTAAGATGGAAGGTGAGACAGACAGACAGACACAGAGAGGCAGAGACAGACAGACAGGCAGGCTTCTGGAGAGATGAGGGGATGGGATGGAGGGTGCGAGCAGAGGGTTGGCTGTCATGGCCACCAGGAGGGCTGCCTGGAGGAAGGCTGAGAAGAGGCCGAGTGTGAATTGAGGCAGCCCCGTTTGCCACCATGGAGGCTGGGCCGAGACCTCCAGGGAGCCGGGAGGGGTGGGGAGGGGGTCCGGCTGACCCTCCGAGGCCTTGCAGGCCCTCCTTCCTCCTCTTCCTCTTCTTTGGCCCTTTGGGCCTGGGGAGGGGAGGGTTTGGGTGGGATCCTGGTGGCTGGTGGGAAAGCGGTCAGGATCTCGGGCCAGAATGGGACGTCCAAGGCCACTGCCCCCCCCGGTGACCCAGTGGCCAGCAGTCCCCCCAGTTCTGGCCCCTCGCAGGCATGTGGAGGCTAGTGCCGAGGATGGCCAGGAAAGCCCTCCAGGCAGTGCCAGGAAGAGGCTCTCCCCAGAGCGCTGGGCTCCCTCTCGCTGGTGCTGGGGCAGAGGGTGGTGCCAGGGGGCCGAGACGCCCCCCTGCACCCCACGACTGTAAGGGACCAGGAAGCGCAGGGCAGTGCCCGAGAGAGGATGTGGCCCTTGGCTCAGTGCTTCCAGAAGCAGCTCCTGGCTGCAGTGGGTGCCGCCCGCCCAGGGGCTGCCCGAGCCTCAGGGGTCCTCCAGCAGACAAGACAAAGGAAGGGGGCCAGGCAGAATCCTGGGTCTTTCCTGAAACCTCACTGTGGTGACCAGAAGGGACGTCCTCGGCCCCCCCTGGCTCTTGGTCCCCCCCAGCCAGGCTGGAAGCCTCCGGCCAATGGGCGGCGAGTGGCCTCACAGGCTGGATGGACCCTCAGGAGCAAGGCCCGGCCCCGTCCATCCTTGTTCGTCCTCCGTGGGCTCCGTTGCAGCCATGGGTCCATGGGGGGAGCCCGGCCTCCCGGCCCCGCGGCCTCTGCCCGCTCCTCCTGGGCTGCCCCGAGTCAGATGAAAAAGACGTTCTTGGCGCCTTTTCCCTTTCCTTGCAGCCTCCGGCTCTCAGCGCGGCCTCCTGCCCTGGCAGATGCCAGGGCGCTCTCGTGCCCTTCTCTCCTGGGCCCGAGGTCCTGAGTCGGCTCCCCTGGCACACTGAGCCCCTCATGCCAGGAAACCCCTCGGGGCCACGCTGAGCCCCCCCAGCCCCATGCAAAGCACTGAGGGGGGTGGACGGGCGCTTCCTTTCCCCAGAGCCCAGGCAGCTCTCAGAGGGCAGCAGGAGCCCTGAGGGTGCCCCTTGGCATCACTAAAGGCCCCGCTCCGGTGAGCCCAGCCCCGAGCCTGAGCCCTGGACGAAGGCACCACCCTCAGGGACCTCCAGGCCTCACCAGAGCCTCCAGAAGGAGGAGGCCGGCCTGGACGTTGGGGCATCTGGCCCCCAGCAGCAGCAGAGGGGCGGGCAGCTTGGCCTCCCCAGCAGGCACTGCGGGCGCTCGGGGGGGTGGGGGTGCTGAGGCTGGGATCCCTGGCAAGGTCAAGCTGGTGGAGGCGACCGTCCCAGCGGCCAGCTTGGCAGAAGGTGGGCAGGCAGCATGCCCAGAGACCCAGGCAGCTGTCAGGGAGAAGAGCTGCCAGGCTGGGGGGACCCCCGGCTCCCCAAAGCCTCAGAGTCCAAGCCAAGGCAGCCTTGTGCCAGGCAGGGCACCGCCGCCGTTCCTTTGGGGCTCACAGCTCATGGCACTCCTGGGCCCCCGCGGCCAGGCCACTCCCTTCAGGCCCCTTTATGTTCCCTGGCCGGACTGGCCTGGGGGTGGCTGCCAGGGCCAGGGTGGGAAGGCCACGTGAGGGCTGAGCCCTAAACCTTGGGGGTGCCTCCAGAGGCCCCCCTCCTCCTTGGAAGACCACCCAGCACCACGGACAAGTCGCTGCACTGGCCACTGTCCTCAGTCTCCTCCCCTGTGAAATGGGGCCGTTGTTACTTAGCCATCCACTTCCCTGGGCTTTCACAGGCGAGGAAGACCCTCTACCAGCCTCCACTCAGCCCCTGGAGGTCTGCTGCCCCCTCCCCCGCAGGGCTTCCCGGCTCATCCCAGCCCCTCCTCAAGTCCTCGCTCTGCCCTGGGGAGCACCCCGAGCTCCAGGAAGGAGTGGCCACACAGGAAAGGCACTGAGAACGAATCCTGGTCTTTGGAGCTCTAACTGGGGGAGAGGAAGCGGGGGAGGGGGACAAAGGAAGGGAAAGGAGGGGGACGTTGGAGAGAGGGGAGG
>NW_025375814.1:0-3173 GCF_016433145.1 Gracilinanus agilis
GTCCGGGGGGGCCCTGCAGGAGGAGAACAAGGGAATAAGGGCCCGGCCCGGGGTGCCCAAAGCCGCAGCCCAAGAGGGAAGAGCCGCTGGCAGGAGGCCGGGCCGGCCTTGGTCTCTCTGGTGGGTCTCCCAGGCCGGCGGCCCTGCTTTGGACCGGGCGCCGCTCGGGCCCTGCCGGCCTTCATCGGACCCGCTTGGGCCAGTATCGGCCATCTGGCCTCCCCCAGATTTCTGTCCCGTGCGCCATCTTGGTACAGAATGGCGGCCCCTTCCTCACTTCCCATCGGTCGTCCCTTCTCAGCGGGCATCAGCGGCCGGGGCTCGGGGCCCCTGAACCAAGGAGAAAGGGGCCGGCCCAGATCGGACTCCCCCGTGCCGCCTCCTGACCCTCCGGGGCACCCCTCCAGAGGGCAAAGACTCGAGTGCGACGGGACCCCGAGCCGTCTAGTCTGGAGAAGGGAGGGACTGGGCCACGGCCATGCAGGTCATGCGTGGCAGAACCCGAACTCAAGCCCAGGCTTATGGCCCAGCTCTCTTCCTCAACCGCCCTCCCCATGCCCACCGTGGCCTGGCGCAGAGCCCCAGACCTACCCTTGGTCCCAGGCCTCCCTGGGCATCCGCAGGCTCGCCCTTCTCCCCCTTCAGGCCGTTCATGCCCGGGCGGCCCTGGAAGAGAGAGGCGGGTCGTGAGAGCCGGCGTCGCCGTCGTTCCTCGTCCGGGAGCGTCTCCGTCTCCAGAAGACACCCCGGAGGGCACAGCGGCAGACAGCACAATTCAGGCCGGGTGCAGAGGGGGCACCTTGGCACGGAGAAGAGACCCCTCGGCGTCCCCAGCAAAGGAAACGCTCTGTGCAGCTCTTCTGTGGCTCCACAGCGAGAACCCCAGGGGGGCAGGAGGGCACGGAGGGGCCTTCTCTGGGCTCCTGGAGGGGCTGCCACCTTCGAGCCTAGAACCTGACCCCACCAGCGGCCAGTGCCAGGGTGGGTGAGGGGTTCCAGGCTCTGCTCGGGGCTGCAGAAAGGTCCAGACAGGCGTATGTCCTGCTGGCTGGGGGTGCCTGTTGCCACCCCCCAGCAGCGGCGGCAGGCCGGGGCCCCTGGCAGCAAGACCAGGTCGGGGCTTGGGGAGACCAACGAGGAGGAGGAGGGCAGAGAAAATGGCAACCCAACAGCACTTACTGGTCTTCCAGGAAGGCCGATTTCTCCTTTGTGCCCGGGGCGTCCGTAGGGGCCCTAAAGGAGAGGAGGCCGGGGATCAGGGAACTGGGGGGCTGAAAAGGCCTTTAGAGAGCCTGAAGACCAGCCCCCTTTACAGATGAGGAAACTGAGGCTCAGAGGTCGTGGGATTGCTACTTGGCCTCTGCCTGGCTCACCCAGGGACGAAGCAGCAGAGCCAGCCCCGGGGTCCAGAGCTCGGGACCTCCCTCCCAGGGCCTCACCCTCACCCCAATATTCCGGGCTCCATCTTCCAGCATGGGAAGCCCCAGGAATGGAGAGGGGAGAGCAACACCGGCTCGCAGAGAAGGGGAGCCCGAGAGAGCCCCAGGCCGCTAAGTGGGGGTGCTGCCCCGGGGGGGGGGAGAACGTTCGGGACTTACCGGGGGGCCCCTGTAGCCTTGGCTGCCCTGTGCAAGGAAAACCAGGTGATACGAAGAGCCTCGTCCCCTCCCGTCGCCATCCCTCTGCTCTCCTGCCCCAGCCAGTCAGACCCTGATGCTCCCCCCGCAGATGCCAGTCTAAGCGGCCTCGCCCCGAGCTGTCGGGGAGCCCAGGGAGGGAGCCAGCGGCCAGGGCTCTCCATCTGGCCATCCGTCCTCCGAGAGGAGAGAAGCTCCGGCAGCACCCAGACAGCCCCGTGGGCAGCGCCACTGCCGTATGCCAGGGGAGATCCAGAAGGACCCCGGCTCTGGGGCTGGCACAGAGGGAAGGGTCTGCCCACGTTTGTGGGAGGCATGAGGGGCAGGTTTGACCCAGGGGCTCCGACTCCCCGGACAGCCCTTGTTGGCCATTTGGGAGGCGGGCGATGGGGCTCCTGGCCACGGGGGGGGGGGCATTCATGGAGCCTCATGGAGGCCAGGCTGGCCTCTGGGGGCCTCCTCTGCCTTCCATCCCAGCAAGCCGGCTGAGAACGGCAGAGGAAGGAGGCTGCCCCGAGGACCCCCTGGAAACGGCGCAGGGGAATGGCCAGAATGGGCCGTGCAGACGGGGAGATCAGGGCCGGCTCCGCTCCCTCAGCAGGGCCTGGTTGCCCAGACGGTGCCAGAGCCCGGGGAGGCTCCCCCGGCTTTTCCCCTGCTCCGTCCCCCAAACCCCCAGCCCCTGGCGCTGCTCACCTTGTCTCCTTTGGCGGCGAGTGAGAGGGCACTGCCAGGCTCGCCCTTCTCCCCCTGGCATCGGGAAGGAAGGAGAGCCGAGGGTTAGAGCAGAGCCGGGCCCGAGGGCAGGCACGGGGCACATCCGCCCTCTTCCAAGGGCCTAAAGGTGCGAGGAGGCCCGGCCCCCCGCCCAAGGCCCGGCCCGCCTCCCGCGGCCCCCGGGGCTCCCACCTTGGCTCCTGGGGTCCCCGGCACGCCTTGAGGACCGAGATCTCCCTTGGGTCCGGCTGGGCCCTGGAAAAGAGGCGCCAGAGCTGAGCAGGCGGCTGCCCCAGGGCGGCCTCTAGTGGTCATTTGGAGGCGGCCAGAGAGCGCCTCTACCTGCTGCTGCTGGACGGAGAAAATGGGCCCACAAGGAGCAAGCCCATGTCATAGGAAAGGAAGCGAGGCTCCGAGGGGAGAAGGGACTTATCCAAGGCCACTCGGATGAGCTGCCGCTAGAGGAGGGCGACGCCCCGCCAACCCTGCCGTCTAGGCGGCCATTCGTGCCACGGGGCGCTTCCCACTCCACGGATCTTTATCCCGTGTCCACCCCTAGAGGCCACGGCCGGACCTTGGGCCGACGCGGTGCCCAGGGGGCTGCCAAGGCTTCCGAGGCTCCATTTGTGCCGTCTCCTTCCCTGCCCCCCGGGAACACCGCAGGGAGGGTCGCCCTGGATCACGTGCCCGTGCCGGGCCCTGGCAGGCTCCCACGCCCGGGCCGCCAGCGGGCACAGGGGGCGGGGCTTCGGGCTGGAGCGGGCGGCCAGGCCCGGGGCCACTTACCGGGGATCCGGCGTCGCCGGGTCTGCCCTGGGG
>NW_025375815.1:0-3675 GCF_016433145.1 Gracilinanus agilis
GCAAGATTGGATCATACAGATAAACTCCCTTACAGTCTGACTACTCCTCTGTAGTTTGATTAGATGTCTCATGTCAGAATGTTTCTATAATTAATTTGTCAGATTTTCTCTAAGTTTATGTACTAAAGTGCAGAAAAAGAAACTGTAAATTTTCCTACATAAAATTAAATCCTGCAGTAAGACATCAGTATCAATATTTGTTACAAGTATACATTTTAAAAACATTCTAAGAAATGGAATTAAAAGCTGAAGAAGTATTAAGTCTAAATTGAGGAAATCCCTCTGCTTTTTAGCTGTTTCTTAAACACTTTTAATTTTTTTGCCATCTTACATTAAAGTGACAGATCTACTCTAACACTTGGTTTAAAACTTACTTAAAATAACTGAGAGCTTTCATATTAGAGTGATTGTTTTCCTCGAAGTAGTCAGACCTTGAGCAATAAGTTCTGCTCCTTTGATTGGAGAACAGTTGATTCTCACATTAGATTTAAAAATAAAACATTTATATTTTGTCATGGTATCAGTTTTAAGACAGAAGAGTAGCATTGCAGATTAAGTGACTTGCTCAGGGTCAAACAACTAGGAAGTGTCTGAGGTTGTAGTACTCCATCCACTGTGCTATCTAGCTGCTCTTTGCCCAATAGATTTTAAAATCCCTGTGGGTAGAGGCTGCCTTTTGCCTTACTTTGAATCCTTAGTGCTTAACATAATTCCTGGGTGCTTAATAGGTATTTATTGACTGGCCCAGCTCTCTAGGAACTCACAGTCCAATGAGTGAGAAAACATGCAAACAACAATAAACAATCTACATAAAGGAAAGATTGGAGATAATCAAAAGAATTTCCTTCCCCCTCCTACCCTTCCCACCACATTAGAATTAGTGGTGATTAGGAAAGGCTTCCTGTGGTAGGTAAGGTTTTATTTGAAACAAGAAAGAAGTCAGGGAAGCCAGGGGGCACAGATGAAAAAGGAAAACATTCCAGAAATGGTGGATTCAGTACAAATGCCCCAAATTGGTTGATGGCATATCTAGTTTGAGGACTAACAAAACAAAGCCAGTGTCACCAAATCAGTAGGAGAGGAATGGGAAGTTATAAAGAGTAAGAGGGCTGGAAAAGTGTACAGGAAAGCATATGAAATGCTTTGAACAGTAGTATTTAATCCTTTAGGCAAAAAGGAGCTAATGAAGATTATTGAGCAAAGGAGCTAGTGATATCGAAAGGTCTGAACTTTAGGAAGATGACTTTGGCAACTGAATAGAGGATGGACTGG
This sequence comes from Gracilinanus agilis, assembly GCF_016433145.1. Taxonomy (NCBI): domain Eukaryota; kingdom Metazoa; phylum Chordata; class Mammalia; order Didelphimorphia; family Didelphidae; genus Gracilinanus; species Gracilinanus agilis. Next base: position 1,273 of record NW_025375815.1, read on the forward strand.
ACTGGGAAGGCTCATGTGGCAGGAGGAATTGGTAGTCAGATATTTCAATATTTCATGTAGGAGCTGATGAGGACCTGCATTAAAGGTGGTGCCAGTATCAGAGGAGACCAAAGAGGTATTTGAGAACTGATGTGATAGTAAAACCAACAAGCCTTGGCAACAGATTGAATATGGAGAGTCAGAAAGTAAAGAGTTAAAGATGACACTAAAGTTGTCAGCTTGGGTGACTTGTACCCTCAACTGAAATAGAAATCTTAGGGAGAGGGAAGAGTTTGAAAGAAGCAAAAATCAGTTCATTTTAAAACATGAAACTATCTAATATCTTTTCTTCCTTCATCATTGCTGAAAAAAGTACATTCATTGATCCTTACCACCATTGTCTAGTGGTGCCCAAATCATTATGCCCATTTGGGATTTACTTGACAAAGATACTGACGTGGTTTGCCATTTCTCCTTTCACTTAACAGATCACTTTACAGATAAGGAAATTAAGGCAAACTTAGTGACTTCCCCAAGATCACACAAGTAGGAAGTGTACATGTCTGGATTTGAACTCAGGTCTTCTTGAGTCCAATTCTGGTACTCTATCCACTATACCAACTAGCTGCCTCTTTCTCATAACCATAAAAACCTGTTATTTGTGTAGTCTTAATTAATTATGTAGACAAAACATCATTTCCTTTGATCTTATGAATGTAAAGGGTTTGAAGGATTTTTCACACACACACACACACACACACACACACACACACACACGACATCCTTCTCTAGTGCTGAGGGTCTGTAATCTCTAGAGGTGGCTAAACTAACTTATAGATGATAAAATCAATTTAGAGAAATATCTCATTGTTCTTTTGCTATCATGATTTATTCCCTAATTAGAACATAGCAGCAAAATTCATTTAAAAGTTCACACTTCATTCCCTTCCACATGATCTAAGTTCTAGTGATACTGGCTTTCTTCCTAAATTCCTCAGACATGGTATTCCATTTCCCAATCCCATGTATTGATTTGTATTGATTGTTTCCTTTGACTCCACCTCCTAGATTTCCCTAACTCTCTTTATGTGCCAGCTAAAATCCCAGCTTCTATTAAGACGTCATTAGCAGTTCATTGTATATTGAGTGCCTTTCTGCTGAGACTACCTCCAATTCACCTTGTAAATACCTTATTTGTATAAAGCTTTTTCCATGTATCTCCCTCATTAGAGTGTGAGCTCCTTGGAGGCAGGAACTGTTTTTGCTTTTCTTCGAATCCCCAGCTCTTGGTGAAATCTCTGTCCCATAGGCAGTACTTAATAAATGCTTGTTGTGGCATTGTAAGGGGATATGTTAGGTGCTCAGGATACAAAGACAAACAGAAAATAGTATTTGCCCTCTAAGACCTGACATTTTTCTGGTAGATAAATCTTGCACACGTGTATATATGCCAGATAATTTGAAATGTAATGCCAATAATCCCTGAAAGGATCATGTAAGGAGTTATGAAAGAGGTGGTGCCTAAGCTCAGCTTTAAAGAAAGATAAGGATTCTGAGAGACAAAGATGAGGATAGTGAATTCCTGACATGGCAGATAGTTTGTGAAAAACGTAATTTAGAGATGAAATGCTGGTCATAAGACCATATGATTTAGAACTGAATGAGCTAGAAAAGAACTTAAAGGTCTTGTACTCCTTCATTTTACAGATGAGGAAGTGAAGCTAAGATCATTTAAGTAACTTGCCCAAGGTCACACAGAGAGTAAACTGTTGGATAGTATTTAAGCCTACATCTTCCTGAATCCAAATCTAACACAGTAGTTGAACTGTAAGTTATGTGATGGAGAAAAAAAAATGGAATGTGTGGAAAAGTTGTTTAGAGCCATATTTTGTGGAGGGCTTAAATACTGGACAAAAGAATTTGTATTTTAAGGGATAGGTAGGTAACTCAGTGGCTAGAGAGCCTGGCCTGAAAGTGGGAGAACCTGGGTACAAAAATGACCTTAGATACTTCCTAGCTATGTGACCCTGGACAAATCACATGATCCCAATTACTTAGCCCTTACTACTCTTCCACCTTAAAAGGCAGACACTTAGTATCAATTCTAAGACAGAGGATAAGGGTTTTTTTAAAAAAATAATTTGTATATTATCCTATAGACAAGAGGGAATTATCAAGGAACTTTGATCAAGGGAGCAGCAAGGTCAGATCTGTTCCTAAAAAAGATTATCTTGGCAGCTTAAGAGGAGGATGAATCTGAAAAAGGTTAGTTTTGAAGAAAATAAATCAGTTAGCAGGCGATTATACAAATATGATAATTAAACCCAACAGATCAGATGAAATGATCAAAAAAGTCATTGTAGGGGACAGGTATCTGGCTCAGTGGATTGAGAGCTAGGTTGAGATAGAAGGAAGGAAGGAAGG
>NW_025375816.1:0-5432 GCF_016433145.1 Gracilinanus agilis
TATATATATATATATGTATGTATGTATATGTATGTATTGCACTCGAATGTTTACAAAGTGCTTTATAAATAAATATTATCACATTTTAACCTCACAATAACCCTGGAAGGTGGGTGCTTATTATCTTCATTATACAAATGAGGCAGGCATAGTGCTAAGTGATTTACAATTATTATCACATCTGACCCACACAACAACCCTGGGAGATAAGTGATATTATTGTTGAAAATATCATCCCCATTTGACAGATGAGGAAACTGAGGCAAAGAGAAATTAAATGACTTGCCTAGGGTCACACAGCTAGTCGTTGTCTAATTCTGGATTTGAACTTGGGTCTTCCTGACTCCTGGTTGCAGGATCTATATATTGTGCCACTTACTTGTCTCTTTTGAGAGAGGATGGTGGAATTATAAATGTCAAATGTTGCATACATTTTTCTGATGAAGTCTCTATATTATTAATTTTGTTTTACTTTGTTATAAGAGATCGCTCGCAAAGTGAAAGTAATCTGTATTTGCCATGTAAAAACAAATCAATAGAACTTTTAAAATATATTATCATTATCTATATATTCATTGTATCCTCTTACCAGATAGTAAGTTCCAATAGGACATTTCTTTGCATTTCCTCCAAAATTTACTATAGTTCTCTAGACAGAGTAAGCACTTAATATTTGTTAAATGAAAAATGAAATTTCTCTGCATTTCAATAGGTAAATTTAAAAAATGTATGATTATTTTACACTCTTTTCATAAACAGCATTTTCAGAGAGAAACCTCTACTTAGATTGAGTCATGTAATTTCCTATTACTTCTCAAATATCTGCACATGAAAAAGGGGGAAACATTCCAAAAGATGAATCAGAACACACCATAAACACACACACACACACACACACACACACACACACTTGCGTGTACACAGTAGCTGCTACTACTGGAATTGTAAGAATGATGTTAGGAGAAACCAAAAGGCAAATTTCACAAGCTAAAACTGAATTAAATGATAGCAAAAATCACAAAAACAGACACAAAGATGGGAAGGCAGCAGATGGGTAAAGGGCAGGGTAGAAACATTTAAATTAACATGTTTTAAGACTTCTAGAACATAACAGTAAGCTCTTCATTGCACAATTATTTTGAACCACTAAGGAATTGCCTAAGATTGTGGGTCTATCAATGGCCATAAATTTTCATATGGGCTCTCCACCTGACCTCCCCTGTCATTCAGGCACAAGATAATTTAGCTTTATTACTGTGGTTCACCACAAAAGTGAGCAGTGCTTCCCAAGGACCCCATCGCAATTCGAGATTACTACTGTGTGATCTCTGCCATCTTAATGAGTGATGTTATGTTTTAAGTTCTCAGACTGGTGTGGAGTTGAGGGGAGTCATTTTTCTCAAAGTAGCAAAATTGCTGTTTTAACCAGGCCTCATCCATTTAAAATCTAGAAATAATTAAAGATCCTGATAATCACATTTCTGTCTACCATTAATGTTTGAGTAACAATGAATCCAATGAAGGAAATAAACTTCTCTAAAGATCAAAATATGTATTTTCCCAATAAATTACATAATAGAGCAATGACAGAGGAAAAAAGAGCCTTTGAGGCAGAAATAGGCAATCCAGGGATGATAGAGTGTGTGTGTGTTTGTATGTACTTCCTTCCAAGTATATATATTACATATATACACACACACACACACACACACACACATATTTGTAGCACAAAAAGAAAACCAGTAGTACCTCACTATTAATAAATACCCTTGTATGGATAAAAAAGAAGTCCATCTTAGTTTGAATGGGATCAGCTTCATTTATACATCATTGGTCTTGTCAAAGCATTTAAGGCAGGGATTACAGTGCTACTTTAAAAATGAGCTGCATTTTGCTGCCTGGGGCACATGGCTTCCATGGGGGTGGCAGAAGAAAGGTTGAAATATTAATGAACAAACTATTTGTCAAGAAAATTATGCAAGAAGTTGGTAGTTTCACAGAAAGGGTGAGCCCTGTGAGATGCAATGCCAGGGCATGCTGATCAGAGGGCCTTAGAAATCATCTGACTCTCAGGTCTTTTTTCCTAATAGCTTATCTTTGTATCAACGTCTTTTTGAAATTTTTAATAAATAAATAACATTTTTGATGAGGGAGGAAAAGCACGGAGGGGGAAAAGAGCACAACTCCAAAAAGTCATTATCAAAATACAAATCACTACTCTTCATTCAGAAGATTAATCCTTAATGTGTCACTATGATTCAGCAGGGAAATAACTATCAGTAAGATCTTAGCTAATAGAATGTCACATTATCACGACTGAGAGTTTCGAAGATGCTTTGTCACATTGGAAGCTTCATAATTATTCAAGGGTGGCAAAATACACTGGAGAAAAATGTTCTGTGATGGGCAGAAATGCTAATAGAAAAGAAACAGAGCTTTTTAAAGGTCTTCTTCAAAAAAGGAGGTGTTGGGCTACCAAGTGAAATTGGATCTGCTATACCAAGTCAGAAGGTTAAAATTCATAATTAAACAGATGCACAAGGGAATGGCTTAGCAACCAAAGATCCTCCCAATATTAATTCTTTCAGAGGATAATTAACAAGAATGAAAAGATGTCATCATGGTTTGGAATGTCAGATGTGCTTCAATTCCCTCCATTGTGGCTTTTCCCTTGAAGAGTGGCATTAGGATTAGTAAAAATAAATTCAGGTTATAAATGTCAACTAGCCCAAATGATTCCAGTCCTCAACAGGTCAGCAAATAGATTTCATATCAACAGAGATGAATAAATGTGTATCCTTAAAAAAAGTTAAAATGGAAAAAGCAATTTATTGTTCTTTAGCATATATACAGATAAACTGGGCAACATTCACACTGCTAGTATTCTGAGTTCGTAACTATTTTTCAACCCATAATTTATCATTTACTTGTGTTTTTTGATGGAAAGTATCTAATGAATGGGAGTTCCATGTTTTCTGTGTTCAGGAAATGATGGTATTATTAATTACACTCTAAATTCTATATCAAAAGACATAATCTTGCTAACATGCTTTTATATCAGTTTTTAAATAGAAATTGCTTCACTAAGGAAAAAATATTGTGAATATAGTGAAATAAAATTTTCATTCAGAAATAATTTGGTAAGTAGAATGGCTACTGCAAGTAAAATTAAAATCTATTCAAGTCAACTTCACTAAACTACCTATTAAGATTTATTTTAAGCAATGAGAAAATAATAAAGCGATGGGGAAGCAACTGCCTCCAAGTTGCGCATTCCTCTAAATCACAGGATTCAGAGTTAAAAGGGCTGGTCCAAACCGTTCATTTTATATATGAGGAAACCAAAGTACTAAGGGTAGAGTGACTTGCCTGGGGCCACCCAGGTAATAGAGAGAAGCCATAATTAAAATCTCAAATCCTCTGATTTCAAAGTCTGAGTACTTCTCAGTGTATCACAATGATATTGTCCAAATATTATCAAAAAACCTATTAGTTCTAAACCATTCCAAAGGAAGTTTCGCAAATATAATACTAGATTTTACTCTAACCATGACTGAAGGCAAAATCCTGCTACTAAATTTTCAGGTAGTACATATTTAAGCCAATAATTTTCTACATGGATGGAAACAACCTGAAAAAGAACTATACCTACAAAAAGTGAATCATATATTCTTTACACATCAGTAATATAAAGTCTATCATTAAAAGCATTATTCTGAATTTCCATATCTGTATTCTGCAAAGAATTTCAAAAGAGAAGAATCATTAACCTTGAATATTACCTACTTCTTTTTGAAGTTTTGAACATAAATCAGAAACCAAATTATAGAATGAAATACATACAAGTGACTAGTTGGAGATCGGACAAAACAAGATTTGATTTCTAACTTAAGTTATTGTACATATTCAGCTATACTTAGCAACCAAAAAACAAAAACAATGGGCTCCCTTTACAACTGCTGCTCTGTCTGGTTTCAACTCAACTTAAAGTCTAAAATTATTACCTCCAAGTGGAGATGAGACACTATGGGGATGTAAGAGTCAAGAATAAACATTTATATAGCACCTACTATGTGCCAGGTACAAAGCTAAGTGTTTTACAAATATTATCTTATTTGATCCTCACAACAACCCTGAAAGGTAGATGCCATTATCATCCCCATTTTATAGTAAGAAACTGAGGCAAACAGACTTTAAGTGATTTGTCCAGGGTCACACAGCTGATAAAGGTCTGAAGAAAGATTTACTTTCAACTCACATTATCTGAAATATTAATAATATTAGGCTGAAATAAAGAAAATAACCACATCCTAGTGCATTTGCTAACTCTCTATTTCCAATGAGCAACTGATAACATACCACCTGAACAAAGGACTTCATTTTTGATACTCTACACCTTTTCAACTTCCTCAATTGTCTCAGTCCTTTCTTACTGGAGGGCTGGAGGGTGTTAAAATCATTATCTGGGATAATATGGATGCCACCCTGACTGACAGGGATGGCAGTTGGGAACTTGTAATGTTCCCAGATGCCGTGAGCCAGGGGCAAAAGTTGGTTGGCCCCACCCTATAAATACCCTCTAGAAACAACAGTTGGGGTCTCAGAACTCAGAGCTGAGACTTGAGCAAACTTCTCTTGGAGAAAGAACTGAGACAGAGGGAGGTGAAGGGTGAAGGGTGGAAGAAGAAGAAGAGGGTAGGTCTGAACCTGTAACTTGTGCTTAACTGAGAGAGAGCTAGTGATCCATCAATATTATTGGTAGTAAAGCTGAGAGAATATACAGATCATCAATCAACATCTACATCAAAAGCCTTCCCTATTCTCTGACTTGGCTGTGGCCAGGTCAGGTCAGAGTTAGTGAGAGGGTGAAGACCTCCAGCCTGTACCAGCCTAGCAATCTCCAGCCCTGATCAACAATTAGCTTAGTAGTCAAACAATAGCAATAGTGTTCCCAGATCATCAAACTTATTACCTTGTTTCCTTTCTCCACTAATAGTTAGTACAGTGATTTATCAACAAGTATCTTTCCTGAGCAGTTATTCTATCACAGCCCTTGGGAAGGGGAGAATCAATATGCAGTTAGATACCAACGTTTCCAATAGCCAACCAATAGCCTATTAACAATTAATCCAACCTCTTGTTGGGCCTAGTAAGGTTAACCATCTACCTAATCTCTCAAGGGTCCCAACCCTGGCAACTGTTAGAAGAAAGCCATTGACAGGCTTAACCAATCAAGCCTGTCAGGGAGAAAAGGGATAGATTAGCTATTGTGAGAGGAGTGGGTGCTCCTCCCTCACCAACTGTAGCTGACTTAGGCCATGGGCATCTGATCCCTCCTCCATTCATACTATCTCTAAGAACTACCATCCATCCTCTAATATCTAGAAGAAGATATATATATATATATATAATATACATATACATATATTATA
>NW_025375817.1:0-2473 GCF_016433145.1 Gracilinanus agilis
AGGAGAGGAGAGGAGAGGAGAGAAGAGAAGAGAAAAAGAGAGGAGAGAGGAGAGATACTTCCTAGGAGGATTCATCATGTTTTTCAGCCTATTTGTAAATCTTGGGTATGCTGGAATATTATCAGTGCCTCTTTTTTCCCCACTGATTTTTACCTTGGATAATATATTTAGAACTAGTAGTGATCATATAGACAGTTTAGCCTAATCCTCTCATTTTACATATGAGGAAACTGAAATCCAGGAAAGTTCAATGAATTGCCTATACTGCAATAAGCATTGAAGGCACACTTCCACTCTGTCAAGCTCCCTTCCTTTTTATGGTTTACCTTAATAAGGATTGTAAAAAAAACTCAATGTATTTGTTCAACTATGAAAACTTAAAGTGATGACAATGAGGCAATTAAAGCCACACAGGAAATTAGGATTTAAAATAATGACCAAGAGAAAAATGGTCTGCCATTGTGAGTTTTTGAAAAGAAAAAAAAGCAGGTTAATGCTCTGAAACTCTGGTCTGCTTGAAAGTCATAGTTGCTATTTTTCCCAAAGATCTAGCCATGTTCTATGTGTAGAATCTTAGTAATCTTACTTAGCATCACAAAGTAGAATATTACAGTTGATTTTCCCATGTAAAGATTGCATTCAGACATCCTCTGTCTTTCAAACTGCATTTGGTAACATTCTAAGAATGTTCTTTCCAAATGAGGGAGGAAAATGACATGGTTGACCACAGAAGAAGAATTTTTAAAAAATAAAATAAAATTGAAGACTCCTTAGGAAACATGACAGAAAGAATAATGAGAACAGGCAGCAAGGTCATGAAGACTATGTCAGTTATGAGTGAATGTTTCTGTCCCTTGGCACACTGTCATTCATGAGAGTTGATAACAATTCAATACAAATAGCTCAACAGCATTTCATGACAAAATTATTGGCGATAACTCAGCTCATCTGTTTTCTCATGGGGCTGAGAGGAATGAGTGTGGGAACAAAGCAGTGGGTTGTTGGTCCAATAAATACACATAAATGGAACTACAGTTCCTGCTACCACTCATCTTCAAAAATTTCTCCAGAAAGCACCTGGTATTGTCTTAAAGCTCATATTATTAAGAGAATTTTTAGTATCATTGTTATACAAATAGAAATTTCAATGATAGACCCTTAGCAAAATGACATTCATCCCATGAAAATGGAGCCTCACATATCAAATGACAAAAGAATTGCACTCACAAGTCTAAAAATCTCAACTCAGAAGTATTCATGCAATTTATGTGCAAAGAGTAGGGGAAGGTTTGGTTGAATAAAACTTTAGTTTCACCAAAATGGAAAACTATACATTTCATGATTCAAATTCTGTCTCAAAAGGTAATCTAAGAGAGAGTCTTAAAGTATGAGCAAAATAAAAAACTTAAGGCTTTATTTATATAAGCTTATCAAACTTACAATGAATATGGAATGGAGGGAGGTGAATAAGGAAAAAGGACACCTAGGAACCCATAAAGATTTAATAGGTAAAAGCAAAGATTTGCATTTTTACTTAAATTAACTAAAGTAAAGAAAATAACATGATAAAAGGCCAGGTTGAACCTAGGCATTAAAATTTTCTTGAAATGATGAGAAAATTTTGCAATAGTATAATGTTAAAACTTAGATAAATTAAAATGAGGTGCTATGCTCCATCATAGATTTCTATTTTTCTAATGCATGAGCACAGATGACAAACCTCTGTGTTGAAAAAATCAAATATAGAACCAGTTTATGAAGAACTTGACACCTAAGATATCTTTGGTAAGTTGGTTGATAATATTCTGAACACATTTTCCTATAATAATGGTGTTTAAAATGGAGCTTCCTTTCACAGACCAGAGGCCCTTTGAGGACCCTTCAAGTTATAGATGTGTGATTCTATATTAGTTTTTACTGACAGAGTTCAGTACATACAGTCAAACTAGATTTCCCCCTTCATTTCAAGGATCCACTCAGAGTCTCATTTTCTTTTCAACAATGAAAACCTTGGCATCAGAGTAGAATGTCTTCATGCATTGCTAGGTCAAAAACAAACAAATGACACAGAAAAATAAAAAAATCCACAACAAAATCAATCCTCCTCCCCGCCCCCCCCCAAATGTTCCCTGGTGGCCAAATTTCCAATGATGGATATTTCTAGCTTAGTTGATAAACTGATGACTGGAATATAAGTCATATTGCTATATATATTAGTTGATATATTTCAATGATTCTCAAAGTGGGTGCCACTGCCCCCTGGTGGTGCTGCAGAGATCCAGGAGGTGGTGATGGCCACAGGTACATTTGGGGGCAGTGAATAACTGTAAGGGGGCAGTGATAGTATGTGACAGGAGGTGCTAAGTAATATTTTTTCTGGAAAGGGGGTGGTAGGCCAAAAAAGTTTGGGAACCACTGATATATATATATTTTTTAATTTGCCAGGACATCTCAAAAAGTCCATTTCCTGGAT
>NW_025375818.1:0-6642 GCF_016433145.1 Gracilinanus agilis
ATATATATATGTAATGTAATATATATATTAGGCTCTCATTTTCTATATATATACATATATATGTATGTATGTATGCAAATATGTTAGACTTTCATATGTCCTGCAGTCCCATACCTCTACAAAAAAAAAAAAAAGAAATTTCATATTTACCTCTTCTTTGGGACTAAATTTGGTCAATATGATTTTTTAATTCAGTTTTCATTATTTTATTATTGTTTCCATTTTTGTGGATTTATATATTATATTCCTCACCTTAATCCCTTCACTTATCATCAGTTCTTATAACTTATAACATAATTTTCTCATGCTTTTTTCAAAACATATTATTTATAATTTTTATAATGCTATATTATTCTATTAAGTTAAAGGTTAGATTTAAATATAAAATATAGTAGAATCTGAAGTATGGAAGTGTTAGTTCCCAGTTATTCATAACTTTCTTCATTATTTACCTTAAAATTTTACACCCTATGTTCCTCCAAATGAATTTTTTACCATATTCTTTAGCTCTATAAATAAGTTCTTCTGGATGGTTAGTATAGCACTATATTTGTAAGTTAATTTTTGTATACTTGTATCTTCATTTTTAAAAAATCATTTCAGCTTATCCATAAAACTAATTATGCCTCCACTTATAAATATATTTTTCACAACCAGTTTTCGAATTGCATTTATGTAGGTCTTGAATGTTGACTCAAAAGTAGTTTATGAAGTTTTCAGTTAAATGGTCCTTTTTTCAAATATTTTATTCTCAGGTTTGTTATTACTATATAGAAATGTCTTTTATGCCTTTTCTTTGCCTATGTTTGCTTTTAATTTATTTATCTTTTCTTATTATTTTGAGAATTTCTTGAACTACATCAAAACACATTGGAGAAAGAGGACATCCTTGTTCTAATCTTATACTTACTGACAAAGCTTTTCATATTTTCTCATCTTATAGAAAGTGAGTTTTTAAAAATTATGTTGTGTATTTATTATGTTAAATATGTGTATATCTGTGATTTATATTACATTAAACTATTCCTCTAAGTCTACATTTTTAAAATTAATTTTACTTAGCATAAATGAATGTTATACTGTCATATTTTTTGAGTAACTTCTTATAATTGTGTGGTTTGGGAAGTGTTTGTTTTTAAGGTTGTTAACTTAATTGTTTTCTTAATTTTTAACCATCTTTGAATCTCAACTACAAATAAAACTTCACCATAGTGATAAACTATATGTATATATAATTTTGTAGTCATTAACATATCCAAAGTTATTTTTATCATATTACATTTTAAGTTTGATCATAATAGAAATTATTAGGAAGAAGTAAGCATCCCCATCCTTTTTGAAAGGATTTTATTTTTACTATGTTAATTATTGGTATTGGCCTTTAGCCTTTTTTCTGTGTGTGCATGAGCAAGGGCATGTATTTCCTTAGTCTTATTTTAGGGCTAGAATTTTCTTATATAAAAATTTTTAGTAGAATAAATTTTCTCAATTTTAAGATTTTAATTAAATTAAATTAAATTTTATTTTTTCCATTTTTTAGTATAGTTGCTATTTTTTATTTAAAGATTATTTTTCCTTTAAATTCATCTTGATCAGATTGCACAACTCCTTTGGTAGTTCCTTTATTTGCAATTTAATTTCCATTTCTAAGATTACATATCTTTAAAAAGTGAATTATTTGGGGTGTAATTTTGGTAATCTTTTGTCCCCAATATCACTTTAAATTTTTTTTTGTTCTCATGGAATACAGTATATTTCAGTTTAAGGAAATAAAACAATTTTAATCTTATCAAGATCTCACTTTGCTCATTTTTGTTATGTCTGATCTTCCACTGTAGTTTTGTAATTATACTGGGTAAAGTTTTATCAAATTTATTAGCATTTTCAGCATCTCTTGATTTTGTTTATCAGATCCCTAAAGTTTTTTTTAACTTATAATGCTTTAGTTTTCAAATTTGACTCTTCTGCATACTTGACAAAGTTATTAATGCTTTCAAAGAAACTAATGAATGGAAAGCATTTTTTTCAAACCTTTAAAATTTCTATAAATACTTGTTACATATCTCAGTGTTCTTGTGACAAAAATTGAATTTGCACCTTAAATTTTTTCTAAAATTATGAGTTATTATTATTATCTGTACTTTACATACTTCCAGTGCTTTAAAAATGTTTTACTTATGTTCATTGTTTTTAAATTATTTTCTTTCTGGACATCAAGCAACCTCTCCTCTCAGATGCCAGCCAAGAATTGAACCCCTACTTATAACAAAATAAACCACAGGTGCAAAATTAACTAACTCATTAACTTGACATCATATGCAAGATTAAGGACCTGTTTTCTCCTCCCTTTCTCTTTTAGAAAGGCAGTATCTTGCATTTTTTGCTCTCTAGATAACAATGCTTTTTGAAGAGCCTATTTGTAGAGCCAAATGGCTAACAACTTCATCAAAGTAGGATCAAACACCTTTACTGTTTTCCTAGAATTTGGGGGGCATTTCATCTCAAAACTGCTTTTCCAATCTTTATTATGCTTTGAATTTTCTTTTTTTAAGTTTCTATGCAGAATCTACCACTTCAGGAAGCAAGAAAGAGGAATCTGTTCGAAACCCTTAACCATGAACCTTAACTGACCTGATTAAGTCAGTGAGCAGAGATGTCGGCACTCCTTTGCCTCAGGACCTAAGTGTACCAGTCTTCTCAGCTGCAAAACCATAGGATTCTTGTGTATAGTATTTCCAATACTCCTTTCTCTTTCTCTTTCTCTCTCTCTGAAACAGAATCAGAATCAGAATGCAGAAGCCCTGTGTTTTCCTAATTGGATTTCCAAATGAAACTAAAAACTTGAAAATTAGAGTCATTTGTCTTTATATAAACACTGAGAAAACCAATTGTCTGAATTATTCAGCTTTCTCCTGGAAAAAGGTTTGTCAACCTTTTTTAGCCAGCTGAAATGATGGAACTCTTGTATGCTGAAAGGATTTGTCATAAAAGCATGCTAATATTTTGAATAAACAATAATAGATGACAGCTCTGAATATCATTTGATAACTTTGAAAACTGACATTCTTATATTCTGTGTTTCCAGACCTTCTATGTCTCTAGATCTTTACAAACCTCCTCTATTGCTATTTTGAAATCCTCCTATAAATCAATGAAATATAACAAATATTCACTTTATTCCTACTCATGCAAATTATTATGCTTCATAATATAGTTTCTATATGTTTCTCAGAACTTCCACATTCCCCTATTGTCTAGAAGAAATCACAATTGGACTTTAGCTCAGACAATATCTACATTTAGGAAAATACTTTATTTCAATCAATCAAATAACCATTAAATATTTATGGTCTACTATTTACAAAGTACTGTGCTAATACTGGAGAAATAAATAAGTGAGACACTCAAAAGTGAGACAATCCCTGAGGATGAGAGATACAGACTCACTAGAAGTATACATATAATAGAGAGTGATGAAACAGGGTAGAAACAACTGGAAGGATAACGAAGGTCCTCTTAAAGGAGATGGGACTCTAATCAAGCCTTGAAAAGATATAGGAATTTTAAGTGGCAAAAATGAGAATGAAGAGTACTCTAGACTTGGGGACCAAGTCATTAAACTCAGAGATGGATGATCACAGAAGAGGAAAAGCAGATCACTAAATTTGATTGGGAGTACAGAATGCTTGAAGGAGAGTAAAATGTAATCAGTTGCATAGGAGAGGCTAGATACACACTGTAAAGTCTTTAGAAGCCAAACAGAGATTTTTTAGTTTAATGAGAAAAAATTAACAATAAAGGGAGAGGCATCGATAGTTTCTAACCTTAAACCTTAACTTGAGGAAGGAAGACAAAGGGTATTGTAAATTTTGCACATGAGAAGTGATGGTTAAATCAGAATTCTTATGAAAAGGATACATGAGAGATGCTGAGGGATGGAACTGACAAGAGGTGGCAACTGAAAAAAAATGTTATAGCATTTGTCTTTAGATGATATTGTGCCATAGATAATCATGAAATACTAAAATCCCTGAAGGATCCACATTTATAGGTTAGATAAAGGGTAATGAGACACATTAGAAGTTTTAATAGATTATGGTATAAAGTCAATGGTGATGTGTACAGAGGAAGTATAAGAAAATTAAGATAAAAGATCCCTTATTATAATGGAAAAAATATTGAAGTCAAAAACCAGAATTCCTGGTATGGAAACCCAAATCTAATATTTTCAAGTTTTGTGACCTTGAGGAAATTACTATAGTAAATCAACCAGCTAACAAATATTTATTTATGAAATATTCTGCTAACTACTATTGACACAAAGACACAAAAACTGTCACTGTCCCCAACAAACTCACATTCTAAGAGAGGAGACAGTATGTAAATAACCCGTATCTGAGACAATAAATAGAAGATAAGTCTCAAAGGGAATTGTTATATACATATAATAAGAACAGTCATTTTCTAAGAGATAAATACTGAAATGGAATACAGATATTTACCCAAATTAAAGATACAAGTTTGTTTGTTTTTTTAGTCATGTATGGCTCTTTGTGGCATCAATGGTGTTTTCTTTTCTTTTCTTTTCTTTTTACCCTTAATTTCTGTTCATTGGCTCATAGATGGAAGAGTGGTAAGGGTGGGCAATGGGGGTCAAGTGACTTGCCCAGGGTCACACAGCTGGGAAGTGTCTGAGGCCGGATTTGAACCTAGGACCTCCCATCTCTAGGCCTGATTCTCAATCCACTGAGCTACCCAGCTGCCCCCATCAATGGTGTTTTCTTGGGAAAGGTAATGGAGTGATTTGCCACTTCCTTTTCCAGATCATTTATAAATGAATAAACTGAGGCAAACAACATTAAGTTATCTTCCCAACTCCATGTCCAACACTCTATCCACTACATGATCTAGATCCCTTTAAACTATAAACAGCCATATTAAAAAATGAACCAAATTACTATTAAGGAGATAAATACATATTTGTATTTGAAACAGCTCTGAGATTGTTCCTCATATCTATCATGTTAGCAAAGACGGCAAAAAAAGAAAGAAAATGGCAATAGTCGAAGTGGTTGTATAAGGACAGACACCTTGATTTACTGTTGGTTGAGCTATGAATTTGTCAAATTATTCTGAAAAATAGTTGACCTATAATCGCCAAATTATTAGATTATGCATTCCCTTAAACCCATTGATATAAAAAGAAAACAATGACAAAATGCTGAAAGATATTTATAGCAGCATGTTCTCGTTGTCACAATTAGAAAGACAATGGAAGTCCATTATTTGTGCAATGGTTGGTCATATAATGGTATATGAAAGCAAATTAATGTCTTTGCATTAAAGGGATGTATGAAAGGGGTAGATTCAGAATAATATGAAAAAAGCTATATAAATTGATGCATATGGAGGTGAACAAGAATGAAGAGAATAACTTACAAATTGACTGCAATATTCTGAATTAAAACAACTTTTAAAGGCATAAGAATTATGAGGAAAGAAATATCCAATCACATACCTTAAGACTGAGGAATAATTATCTTTTCTACTTCTTGGAAAATAATTGGAGGACTAAAAATGCAGAAATGGGATATGTATATTTTTAGACATAGCCAATGAATAAATTTGTTTTTCTTGACTACTTATTTGTTATATAGGAGAACTTTTACTTTTTAGAGGAATAAGAGATTATAAAAGCATAGAGAGTGTGATATGCCCCCTCCAAAAGAAAAAAAAAGATTAATGACACATTTTTAAAATATCCAGAAGAGTAGAGAAGGAACTTCAATACATGAGCATATAATGGTTACTGAATTAAGTCTTATACATATTTTTTAAACATTATGAATAATATAATCTGTTGATGACATTTGCAATCTCCTTTTTTCTGTCCTTTTGATATGGAAATGTTCAAGTGTCTTTTAATTTGTCAAGTTAATAAAAATACTTAAGGAACATTTTCTTGGGTATAGAGAATTTCCATGAATATAAAATTTTTCATTTAAGAAAATGATTTTTTTTCTTTTATCTTAATTTTCTTATACTTCCTCTGTACAAATCACCATTGACTTTATAGCATAATCTATTTAAACTTCTAATGTGTATCATTGCCCTTTATTTAACCTATCATTATTTGGGCAACTCTAGTTGCTCTCTTTCTTCCCTTTCTACTCCCACTTATTTCCCCTTCTCCCAAAGTATTTTCTCAACAGAAGTTTAATGCTTTCTATCTTAATGGCTGAATGAAATTTTATCAAATGACTCTCAATGTTTCTGGCTGACAGTACAGAGAAATGATAGTCATTACTTGGTGAAAAAAAATTGGATATAGCAGAAATATCAAGGATGAAGTTACTTTCAGGTTTTGATTCTCTTTTGCTGCTGAAATAGGCTGGTATAAGTTCTTAGGAAGCATTACTCAATCTCTCTTCTTTGCTAGTAGGTAGAGAAATGGAAGGGGAAAATAACTTTGTGCTTTCTAGAGTTTAGGAAGGGAAGCCACATGTGTTAATTATCATAGTAGACAGTAACAATATAAGTCCCTGGAGATTCATTATTACAGTTAAATGAGACAGGAGAACAGGGGAGGAGCTGACTATTTTATCTTCCTTCTGTCAGTTTTATATATATATATATATATAT
>NW_025375819.1:0-3170 GCF_016433145.1 Gracilinanus agilis
CATGGGGAGTGCCCGTGCCAGGCCAGGGCGCGAGCGCCGGCCTGAGAACCGGGGCCAGGACCAGAGGGGGTGAGGGGTAAGGGGGCTGGGTCCTTCTGGGAGGAGGGGAAAGGAAAAGGGGAAGGGGGAGGGCGCGGGCTGAAGGCCGGGCCAGAGGGTCTGCGCCGGCCTAGGCATAGGCAAGGCTGGGTCGGTTGCGAGCCCCGGGAGGCCGGCTGCTCCTGGCACGGTGCCCCACTCCTCCTCCCCGCCCGGAGAGTGCCGCATTCTGTCTGTCAGAGGCGCCGGAGGGACCCGCGTCCGTGCCAGCGCCGCGAAGCCGGGTCGGGGCCGCGCCGCCGCATCGGGAGGCAGGACCCCTGCGCCGTCTCTACCGCCCCGCCTTCCTGTGTGACCTTGGCCCAGCCCCTGCCGACCCCTCTCTGGGCCTCAGCTTCCTCCTCTGTAAAAGGAGGGGTTTGGACTCTATGATCCCAATGTCCCCTCCAGCCTCGGATCCTCGCAGCCCAGTCCCTGTTGGGGGCAGCTGGATACCCAGGTACTCCTGTCTCCCATCCTGGTTCCTCCCTTCCCAGCTGTCACTCTGGGGTTCTCTCCTTCCACCTCTCCTCATGTGGAGCCTCAAGGAGAGCCTCCCACTCCAGACTTGATCATGAAGCAACAAGCGCTTGCACCTTTCATTCCTCACTCACTCATTCCGTGAAAAGATAAAATGAGAAAAACATACTTGTCACTTAGATTAGTCATCTAGATTGAAGTCTCCTCTCTTTCCCCAAATTCTCTAGTTGTTATTGGAAAAAAATGCATATAGAATATCAGATGCAAGTGTTGGCGGTGATAATTCATATTAGTAGTAGCGTGTAAGACTTCCAAAGTGTTTTCCTCACAACAACCCTGGTAAGTGATTTGCCCAAAGTCACAGGATTTAGTAAGAAGCAGGGTGTAGAATCAAACCCTGATTAGACCATCTTGGCATCTCTCCTGGGAACTTTACCATCCATCAGTTTTTCAGGATATTTTTGCTGAACCAGGGATTGGAGAGGACTTGAAGGAGGGAGTGAGGCATTGTAGAGTGATTTAAGTGAAGCCTTAGGCAAAGTTGTATCATTGTTAGTTTGGCTCATGTGAACCCCTCTCCACCCTTAGTATGTTTTGAGCATCTTGATTTGGGTATGTGTCCATTTTCTTCTAGGAAACCTTAGTAGACTGTCTTAGTGAGTGAGGTAGAAAATGTCTTTCAGGAAGCTCTTGTCTGTTTATTCCAGGCAAAGACTGTTAAGACAGTTTAAGAAAAGAAATGGTTCTGCTCTTGATTTAAATATCTTATTTCAGACTAACTTTTATGTGGATTTAACCAAATGACCTCTAAGATTCTAATGTTCTATGGATCTTTAGCACAGTGAGATTCAGTCTAATTTCTTGCCACATTTAAATCTTGATGCATTTCCTTTTGTTGGTGAATTTCCAGAACCAGCCACATTTCTCTGGTTTCACATTCATTTTAAATGTTAACATTGACAATCTTTTATCCTGAAATTTGCTACAATGCAAGAAAGCATAAATCCCTGATTCAGTCAAGGTTCTTTCTTTTTTCTTTACAGCCTTTTTTGTCCCTTCCTTTTTAGAAGGCTCCTTATAAGCTAAAAATCCCATTTAATATAGTCTTCCCTGGGAAAATCTTGATTTTCTTGAACATGTCACATATTCTCAAACTGTTATTAATCTAGATAAACCAGATTAAATTATCAGATAATTTTAAATGTTAGGTAAATTTAATCTTTGAAAAGTTCCTATTTTTAAAATGAAATTTCTTATTTGTCTCAATAGTCATTCAAATCATATTTCTTCCATTTCATAGCATTTGAAATTAATCAACCCAAATGGAGCATTTATCAGATTCTAGCAAAGTTTCCAAAGCTAAGCATAATTCAGGCTCAAATTCCAGCTTTTTTTCTTTACAATATTTACTGACATAATAGTTGAGACCTATTTTCCTAAGCATGTAAGGTCTAAGATGATAACATTTTTTTTTACATACCTATCTGAGTGACTAAATTGTAATAGTGAATGGACACAGGTCCTAATGTGCTGTCAACTATGCTAAGAATCTAAATAATTGTCTAAAATTGTATGTAGTTTTTCCAAGCTAAGTTGGTAAAGGAGGAGGAAATCATGCAGATTTAATTTTTCTATTGGTATTTCAGTTGAAAAGTAAAATCCCCTTGAAAATAACTTACCTTTTAAAATATCAATTTAGCACTTGAAGAAAAATAGAAATTGAACATTTAAAGTGACATTTTGATGTACCTTTAACTTTTATATATTCTCACCTATTCTTTTAAAAAAATTTTTCTTGTATCAATATGTTTTGTTGGGATGGGATGACTTCCCTAAAATTCCATATACCCCCTTGGTATCTTTACTTTAGAAAGTTAAGCAACACTACCTAATAACAGTGATTACAATCAACAGTACATGTCATTTTCCATTTTTGTGATTTCTTATATAACAGAAATTAAGAATGTATGCTTTAACTTTAATAATTTGAAATCACCTATTGTATTTGACTTCAATTTTTTTTTTTTTGCCTTTTAGTGTTACCTTGAATATACACAATGACTTAGGATCACAAATTTAAAGCTAAAAGGGACCTTAGAAGCCATCCAGTCTAATTCTTTCATTTTACAAATGAGGAATCAGATAAATTTGGAAGAGGTTTGGCTTTCTTGACTCTGCAGGATTTCCCATGTCTCACTGAATTTTTCAAATCCATTCCTTCTATTGCATTGTCTCATTATGTTTATATACTTACAGTTGTTTCAATCATTCCCTAGTCATTGGATACATAGTTTCTTTTCATTTTTTAACTAGTAAAAATATTATTGCTGTGAATATTTTGGTATATTCAGATTCTTTCTATCATTGACTTCTTTGTGATATAAATCCAGTTTAGATTTCTGGGTGAAAAACTATAAATGATTAATCCACTTTTCTTAAATAATTCCAAATTGTTCACCAGATATGTTGGAGTAATTCATACTTTCAATAGGGAAGTAGGGTGTTCTGTCTTTCTGTATTTCTCCATCTTACTTTCATTAATTCATGAGGAAAGACATTTGAGGAAGAGGGAAGCAAAGTAGACAAAATATATATATATATATATATATATA
>NW_025375820.1:0-6808 GCF_016433145.1 Gracilinanus agilis
GGGAGGGAGAGAGAGAGAAAGGAAGGAACAAAGGAATGAAGGAAGGCACTGAACAGCTAGAATAGAAGGTCTTAACCTGGGGGATAGTGAGGGAGAAGGGGGCAGTATCACTATATTAGGATGGGGGAAAATAGTATCTTTGTCTTCCTTTGTCATCCTATGTATTTTACTTTAGGCATTTAAATATATGAGTCTGAGAAGAGGTCCATAGGCTTCACCTGACTACCAAAGGGCTCTGTGGACACAATAAGGTTCAGAATCTCTGAGCAAGAAGTAAACTCTTGGCTAAAGGGTATCAGCAGTGAGAGAAACCAAATTACTTATTTTTTTTCATTATAAGAATCCAAACAGAACCTTCCCATCTCCTCCTTTGAATTGACCTAAACTCGTCCTTCCACAGGTCACTCAAGCATCTACTCACTCCCAACACACTTTTATATTTGAATATTTGGTGAATTCACAAAGAGACCCAAAACAACTTAAACGCTAGCAACACCGAATCATTCAAAGAAAGTCTTCCCAAGCAAAATCATATACTAGTAGCTCAACTTAGCAAAACCAAACCCATTTAACACTCAGGACATCTGCTCTCCAGTCTTGACCCTTGGCTCATGTTGGATATGTTCTCATCTCTTATTTATCTTGTGGCTCCTGGAGGCAGCAGGGGTCTGAAATCCTAACTATTTATTGCTTTCAAACATCAATAGTGGAAAAGTGTATATGGTACAGTCTGATCTTTATCCGTTTCTCCCTCCTAGAGTCAAAAGGATACTATCTTAACATGGTGCTCCTTCACTCTCTACATCTTTTTCTCTTTTTCTGTTGTCCATTGAGAGTTAAAACAAACACCTGGAAGCCATTCTCAGGGGCAAGTATTTTTCAAGTTCTAATTAATCAAATAATAACCAAACATTCATTAAGCACCTACTGTGTGTTAGGCCCCCCAGCTGGGGATATAAATGCAAAAGACAGTCCTTTCCTCCAAGAAGCTTATAGTCTATCGCAATCATTATAGTAGAGCACATGATTTCATTAAGACTCCCGCAAGCTGGCTTAACAACATCCTCTACCTTTCTGAGATTAATTACATAAACATATGCCATGATTCTTTCTGGGATCATATACCACAGATTTGGAATTTGCACAATAATTTGTACAGGATGCTAATGTTACACAAACAAAATAACAGGCTTTCTTTAAAGTACTTACACTAAACATTTCCCAACTTCACTGGTCCCTAGGTAAGAAAATATTTAATAGACCATTAGAGTCATAACTAGGGCAGGGCAATTGGGGCTTTGCCCCAAGGCACTGAATTTAGGATGCTGACAGCATCTGCAGTCCTTTAGCAGCTCAGAAAACAATAGAATTAAATATCCAGTTAGCAAGACTAATTAGTTATAATAGCATGAAATGGTTGGCATCAATTGAAGGCTGAAGAGAATTCTTTCCCCTAGCCCTGTTCTCCTCTCCTGTCCCCACCCTAGGGATTAGCCTCCACAAAAAGCAGCCTTGAATCAGTGTCCAGGGGGTTCTTTTTCTATACTCTCCCACTCAATAGAATTAGTGTAGTGTCCTCTCCAGACACCCCATCCCTCAAAAACTACGGACCTACTTTGGCTGCTTGCCCAGAGTGATTTATGATATCTGTCCCAGTTGCAAAGATATCTAGCTAAGGCATTGCATGCCATATAGACGCAAAAATCTGATTGATTTTTTAATGGCCCCCCAAATTTACCCACTCCAGTGCCCAACAACCCACACAGCCGGGGAAATAAAGCACCAATCAAAGGGAAAGGAAGAGAGGCTCCCAGACACTAACCAGTTGGCTGGACGTTGACCACAGTTCCTTCTGAACGCTTGAGGGTCATGGGGTACCATGACTTGTCAGGATCCTGGATCCACTCAGCAGCCTCACAGTAGAACTCGCCCTGGTCAGATGTCTGCAGGTGGTAAACAGTGAGCCTGAAGGTGGTCTCTCCCAACTTGTCCAGGCGAACCTCTCCCAAGGTCTGCCTCTGGGCATACTCACTGCTAGAATGGAGCACAAAATCCCGGCTCAAAGAGATCACCTCCACGGGCTTCTCGCCAGCCCTCTGTCTGTACCAGGTAACCGAGAGGTGACTATGCTGTGATGTTTCTGTGGCTACATCACAAGTCAGTTCCAGAGAGTCCTGCTCCACCTTCTGAAGAGTCTGTGGTGTTGCTGTAGCTTGAAGGGAATCCGGGATCACTAAAGGATGGAAAATGTCAACATGTTAAGAATAATACGCCAATACTGGGGCAGCTAGGTAGCACAGTGGATAGAGTGCCAGAACTGGAGTTGGGAGGATCTGGGTTCAAATGTGAACTCAGACCCTTCCTAGCTGTAGGACCTTGGAGAAGTCATTTAACCTTCATTGCCTTATCCCTTGCTGCTTTTCTGTCACAGAGTTGATACTAAGACAGAAGGCAAGTGTTATAAAAAATAAGAATTAGAATAATACACCAATGCTGTGGCAACAGTACTAGACTGGCATCAGGGGACCTGGATTCAAAACCTGGTTCTGTTGTTTCTCTGAGTGACCTTGGGAAACAAGTCAGTTCAGCTTTCTTGGCCTCAATTTCCTCAGCTGTAAAATAAAGACATTTGATAGGTTTCTGGCCCTCAATATATGACTCAATCAACCAACTAGTAATTAGTAAATACCTACTATGTGCCAAGCACTAGAGATACAAAGGCAAAAAAGTATTGAAATAAAATTATAACAATTAAAAAATCTTGGAGAGAATGTAGAATCTAATCAAATAAGATAATATTTGCAAAGTGCTTAGCACACAGTAGGTTCTTAATAAATGCTGGTTCCCTTCCCCTTCTCCAAAGTAGGAAGCCCTTTCCCCCTGGTAGCATCCCAGACAAATGGGCAAATTTCAATTATCTATGCTAATGGAGAAGGGTGGGGAAAGTTGCTCAGAGAGAGACACTTCAAAAATCTCTTCTATTTGGCATCAGAATGGGCTTTTACACTTACCATGAATATGCATATGGGTGGGTCTAGCATTCTGGGAATTTACAACACTGTGTAAAATATGAGTGTATGTCACTTTACATAATAGATTAGTTCCCTGAAAAGTTGCGTAAGTACAATTTTTTAGAAGTCAAACTAGGTTTTCCCCTTGATTTATGTTACATCAAAGATGTTTTTCACTTTTTCAAACAGCAGAAAACTCTCCAACTAAAGCTTTGTAGTTTACACATTCCACACCACTGACTACCCTCTCCTCCTAGATATTTGCTCTACTCTGGTTGCCCATGATACTGCTCTCTCTTGACTCTCTTCCTTCCAGCCTGATTGCTCCTTATGGGTATTCCTTTCCTGGCTCATCCTTATCATACTCTGAACTAGGAGTGTATGCTAAGGTTCTATCCTGTACTTTCTTCTCTTCCTTTTTCCTCCCACCCACTCCCAACTATACCCCCCCTCCACCTGATGACCTCATTTTCATTGTCTACAAAGGTTTTCATGATTATCTTTGAAAAGATTTCCAAATTTATATAGCAAGCCACAATCTCTCTCCTGAGTGGCATATTCACACTCCAGCTTGGAGATTTAAAACTAGATGTCCATGGGGCATCTTAAATTCAATACATCCCCCAAAGAACTCATATTTTACCCCTAGATCTCCTCTTCTTCTTCTAATATCTTGAAAATGTCTGTTTCTGTTGAGGACACCATTATTCTTCTAAGTTGCCTACATTTGCCTCCTTGGCATTATCCTAGGTTCCTCAATCTCCCTTGCCCCATGTATTCAATTAGCTGCCACATCTTATCAATTCATTTCTTTTTATCTCTTGCACAACTTTCCTACTCACAAGGTCACCACCTTAGTTCAGGCTCTTATCACCTCTGGCTTGGACTACTATAATAGAGTCCTAATGGGTTCAAATTTTTTCCCTCTAATCCAGTGATTCCCAAAGTGGGCACCACCGCCCCCTGGTGGGTGCTGCAGCGATCCAGAGAGGCGGTGATGGCCACAGGTGCATTTACCTTTCCTATTAGTTGCTATTAAAATTTTAAAAAAAATTAATTTCCAGGGGCACTAAGTAATATTTTTTCTGGAAAGGGAGCGGTAGGCCAAAAAAGTTTGGGAACCATTGATCTAATCCATCCTACTTGCATCTGCTAAAATGATTTCCCTCAGGTGCGGTGCAGGTTTAATCCTGTCCCTCCTTTTTTCAATGAACTCCAGTGGCTCCCTATTGCCTTTAATATTAAACATAAGTTCAAATCTGGCCTTAGACACTTCCTAGCTGTGTGACCCTGGGCAAGTCACTTAATCTCAATTGCCCAGTCTTTGCCACACTTCTAAGTCTTAGAATTGATTCTAAGATAAGGGATAAGGGAAAGAGTTTCAAAACAATTACTAAAATATGAGTTCTTTTGCTTAGCTTAAACTCTTTTAAAGAACCTTTCTAATTTTATCATACATTACTCCCATACCTAGTCTATGGTCCAGGCAGACTGGTCTTCACACCTGATGCCCCATCTCCAGTCCCCATGCCCTTCTATTGATTGTCTCTCTCTCCCTTCTCACCTCCAATTCTATGGACCCCTTATTGCCTTTAAAATCTTAAGCAACATTCTTCTGCCTTAGAACTGATACTTAGTATCAATTTTAAGACAGAAGCAAAGTGTTAAAAAAAAACCTTTCAGAAACACTTTTCTGATCCCCAAAATGTACAATTTATATATTTTGAGCATATTTATATGCATATCATCTGGCTCTGATAAAATGTAAATTTCTTTCAGTCACTGATTGCTTGTTTTGTCTCTGCAGCTCTAATTCCTGGCACACACAATGCTTGGCACATAGTAGGTGCTTAATAAATATTCAGTGATTAATTGATTGTTGTTGTTTAAGTCATTTCAGTCATGCCCAACTCTTTAGGACTTCATTTGGAGCTTTCATGGAAAAGATACTGGAGTGGTTTGCCATTTCCTTCTCCAGCTCATTTTATAGAGGAGGAAACTGAGGTCAACAGAATTAAGTGACTTCCCCAGGGACACTCGGCTAATAAATGTCTGAAGCTTGATTTAAACTCAGGAAGATGAGTCCTTCCTTCTTTCTTTTGTTCTTTTTCTCTTTTTCCTTCATTCTTTTTCTCTTTTTCCTTCCTTCCACTTCCTCTCTTTCTCTCTCCCTTCTTCCCTTCCCTCTCCCTTTTCCACTCCTCCCTCTTTCTCTCTTTCTCTCCCTTCCCTTCCCTCTTGGTTCTAAATCTGAAGATTGGCAAGGGCTATGCAATGAGGGTTAAGTGACTTGCCCAAGGTCACATAGCTAAGAAGTGTTTTAGGCCAAATTTGAACCTAGGACTCCCCATCTCTAGACCTGGCTTTGTATCCACTAAGCTATCCCCCTTTTTATACCATTTAGCTGTACTTTTTGTTTCTACTTTCCCTGGGTTGGAAGGAAATAATTAATATTTTGGTTTAAAAGGCCACCTGCTGGGGTATAGGCCCTCTAGAGGAAAAAAAAGTAAACAAAAGATAGTGAGTTGTGTCAACTAAGAGCTGCTAACAATCCTGCTTAATTAAATTAATAAGAATTTGAAAGGAAGATATGCAGAATTATTGGCTCATTGACAGAAGAACACTCCACAGCCTAGTTATTTTTAATGCATTTGCATTGGCAGAACACTGGCTCTGTGACCAATGCTATCCATCGAATTTCAGGATTTCCACCTCCTTCTTCCTCCCACTCCTCCCTTCCTTTATGGAGCATCTTGGCCAAGGAAGCAGCTGGTTTGCCATTTCTTATGCATGGAGCTACAAGACTTGGAAAAGACTGTCAGGATTTAAATAAAGAACTGAGACCATCTCAGCTTCATCCTTTATCCACTGGAACAGCTTCCCATTCATTTCTGAATCTGATTGGAAGCTCTACATTTGCTGAAAGCTTTCCCACCTTTCTCCAAGGGATTTCAGCAACTTCATTGCCCGGGCACCTTCCCTCTACTCTCTTAGTTTAGTTTAGTTTCCACTACTCATAATTTCCTTCCCCATGTTAGAGCAAAATCCTGTTCCAATTTGCTCAGGCTAATTCTCATGCCTGGAATGCCCTCACCTCCTTTTTCGCCTATTTGAATTCCTACTCATCCTTTAAAGGCCAGATCAATTGGCAGCACCTCTGGCAAGCCTTCCCAGATTCCTTGGGTCTTTTTCTCTTATATTCCTGCAGACTTACAAAGGGGCAGCTAAGTGGCTCAGGGAATTGAGGGCCAGGCCTGGAGATGGGAGATCCTGGGTTCAAATCTGGTCTCAGATACATCAGAAGTGCCCCTTCAGTCAGTGCTTAATGACATGGTAACGGAGTGATTGAAGGGACACCACTTTACCTGCTCTGGACCCCTGCCTTCCTGCCTTCTTCTTTCAGTCCAGAGTCAAGAGTGAGGGACAAGAAGGGCAGCTGGGTGGCTCAGTGAACAGAGAGCCCCAGACACCTCCTAGCTGTATAACCCTGGGCAAGTCACTTAACCCCTATTGCCTAGCCCTTACCTCTCTTCTGCCTTGGAACCAATACACAGTATTGAATCTAAGATAGAAGGGAAGGGTTTTAGAGCGGAGAAATGAATGTACCGACTAAGGGCAGCTAGGTGGTTCAGTGGATTGAGAGCCAGGCCTAGAAATGGGAGATCCTGGGTTTAAATCTGGCCTCAGATATTTCTAGCTGTGTGACCTGAGCAAGTCACTTAACCCATATTACCTAGCCCTTACCTCTCTTCTGCCTTAGAACCTATTAGAACCTATATATATATATATATATATAT
>NW_025375821.1:0-3512 GCF_016433145.1 Gracilinanus agilis
ATATATATGTGTGTGTATATATATATATATATATAAAACTTTTCTCATTATGGTCTGGAAACCTTGGATGAAATAATTATGACACTTTTCCATTTTTATGACCGGTGACATATGATTTTATTCCAGTTGCTTTCTGCATAGTTCCTCTAAGTACTTTTTAGTAAAATTAAAAAAAAAAAACAATTAAGAAGGTCTTGTACTTTTTGGAGGAGTAAGAAATGTATCCTTCTTAGCAATAAGCTGAGATTGGATTGTATGACCTTGGACAAAAGGACACAAGATGCTCTGTGAGCATTTTATACAAATACAAATTATGTTTAGGAGTAACTCATCAGTAAAATTGAGACAATGATATTTTTTATTATCTATTTCACAGGATTTTTGTGAGACTCAAATTGGGCATGGGAGGGAAGTTTTGTCTAAGTATAGTAATTTGCATTACCTGCCATTTATTTGACATTTTTTGCAAAGCTATTTTGAAGCAACTCTATGAGGCTAATACTACAAACCTAATATCCCCATTTTGTAGTTGATAAATTGAGGCTAAAAGATGGTTAGTGATTTTCTTGTAGTTATACGTCTTATATCAGAGAAACCAGCACTTGAACAAGCAGCTCAGCATAGCAGATAGAGTGCTAGGCTTGGAAACAGGAAGATAGTGTTAAAATTCTGCCTCAGACACTGAGTAGCTATGTAACCATAGGCAAGTCACTTAACCTTTCTGAGCCTTATTTGTAAAATGAAAGGGTCAGACATGATTATCCCTAGGGTCTCTTCCCACTCTAAATCTATTATCCTGTTAGCTTATGATCCTCTGCACATTGTCTATTTATCTGGTACTTCCCCCTACTGCCTAAACCTGTTCAAATCTCACCCACCTTAAAAAAATAAAAAATAAAAAATTCACTCGACCCTGTGATGCCCTCAAGCTACTGTCTCATATATGTCTTTCCTTTCATTGCCAAAGTTGATGAAGAAGATTTTAGTTCTTGCTTCCACTTCCTCCATCTCACTCATTCTTAGCCTTTTGCCATCTGGTTTCTGATCTCACCACTCACCTGAAACTACTCTCTTCAAAACTACCAAGTCTCTTTTTAATTTTTAAGATGGATAGTCCATTTGGAGTCCTTCTGTTTCTCCCAACTTTTTTCCAAAGGTGCTACCATCTTTCCAGATTCCCAGGATTTTATTCTGGCACTTTTCTTGAATCCTCACTCTTCCTCACCCCACATATCCGAACAGCTTTTAAAATGTTTTATTCTTACGTCCAAAATATTTCTTAGAGTTGACTGCTTCTTCCTACTCACATAGCTGCAATCTCAGCTTCATCCCTTATCACTTCTTTCCTGGATTATAACAGTGACATCAGACTCCTGACCTCAGGTCTCTTATTACTGCATTCCATACAATATATTGGTTCCAAAGTGATTAAACATAAATCTGACCATATCGTTCTTTTACTCAATCAACTACTGTTGCTCTCCATTATTTCTAAGATACAATGTAAGTTCTTCTGTCTAGCTTTTAAAAGCCTTCACAACTTGGTCCTAACCTACCTTTCTAATCTCATCAAATATTTCTCTTATCCTCACCTCCCCAGCAATTCTGCAATCCAGCCATTCTGGTCTTTGGTTCCTCAAAACTAACACACTATCTTCCATCTCAATGTCTTTGTATAGGCTATACTCTATAAGAACTCCTTCCTTTCCATTTCACAGAATCTCTTTCTTCTATAAAAAGTCCTTCTTGATCCCCCAGCTGCTAGGTTGTTCCCTGCCACACTACTTTTTATTGGACTACTTTGCATTTATTTATAATTATTTTCTTTATGTGTATCCTTTATATATGAATTAATATTCTCACTATTTGAATATAATTTCTTTATAAGTTAAAATTGCTTTATTCAATTTTTTCTTTTCCCAGCAACTAGGGCAATTCCTGGCACTTACAGCAGGTATTTAATAAATGGTTTTTGATTGAATTTTGAGATTTAAAAAGGTTTTCTCTTTTACCCATCTACATAGCACATTGTTGAAAATGGCCAGGACACAAGGAACAAAAAGGAACTGAATGCAGGACGAAAAGCACCCCATTTCATGGAGACTTGTTAGTAAATGGAAACAAATCAGTTGGTACTTTTATTTAGTATCATTTTCGAAAAGAAGAAAAATGTTACATTACAGTAGAAAGGATTTCTGCTTCTAATTTGGCCTTCCCAAAAAGGTGAGAAGCTTCATTAAAGATATTTCTCTGTTCATTAATTAATTGATAAGCAGTTGTAATAAAGTGCTTAGAGGAGTGGTTGTCATTAAGAAATTTCTCTAGGGGCAATGTTTCAGGAAAAACTAACTATCAACTGAGGAATATAAAGCAATGCTTAATATGCACATAGAGTAAGGCCAAAGGAAGTTTATATTTTCTCTGAAGCAGTTGGAAATATATTTTGAAATCTCTAGATAATTAGATATTTAGAACATTATTCCTGTGGACTTTTTAATGAGTTTAATAGTACTCAGGAGATAAGAACAACTTTTTTAACCCTATTTAGGCTAAATCTTTTTGTGTCGATTGACAATTTTCCTGCCTGTATAAGCATAACAGATATGAAAGCAATCGTTTTGAGTCTTATTTAAGAACTAAGATTTTTTTTGCCTTTCCTTTATAGGTGCTTCCTTGAAAAACCACTATACATGTACAAACCTTTAGTAAATATTAATTATTTATATTATGCCTGTTTCAACACACTCTACTTCCCAACTGAATGAATATTACCAACTAGTTAATATTTGAGTTAATTTTTCTCCTCCTTAGGGGTATGCATTTGTTCAGTTCTATATATGATCTCTTATGACCCATGAAACACTTTCATGAAACCAAAGGACTTAGGGGTGTCTTCAATATCAAAGAATGATATTAACTCTGTCATTTGAAACTCAAATTATAGTTTTGGGCTTGCTAGCACTGAATTAGAGTTAACGGGTCCTCAATCAATGTTTGGAGCTATAAACTATCATTTTTTTTGTCATATTGTCCCCACTGTTTTTAATGGGTCCTTGAATATATTAGGTATATAATTAGGATATTTTGAGTTAAAATTATTATTATTTTTCTCCATTAATTTCTTTCAAAGCAAGTCTAATAATATGCTAAATCATTTAACATTAAACTTTTCAGTTTTCTGGAGAGATGTTTTCCATAACTGCCTGTTGAACTTTCAGGGACATTTAAGAAGCATTTTCATTGTTTGGTAGATCTAGGACATAGCTCCTTTTTGAGCCAAATGACCTGAGAGAGATCATGGAACTATATCAAGGAGGAAGGTTCAGCAATGTAATTGTCAGTGACAGGAGGAAAAAAAATGAATAACTAAATCGAGACATAAAATATCAAAGATTAGTTCAATAATGAATAATAGAGGGCCAGCAGAAAAGTTAGAAGGGATAATATTTGAAGCAGCAATTGTACTAACTAGTAGTCTGATTACCCTGCAGGTCAAGCAAGACCTACAGATA
>NW_025375822.1:0-2500 GCF_016433145.1 Gracilinanus agilis
TTTCTTTTCGCCCTTTTTGTCTCTCCTTCCCCCTCCTCTCTCTTCACATTCCTTCTGTTTTTCCTGCCTCCCTCCCTTCCTTTCTCTCACATTCTCTTTCTTCCCTCTTCTGTCCCTCTCTTTCTTCGCCTGTCTGTTTCTGCCTCTTCCAGGGGCTTACATTTTGGAGGATGAATAAAAGTAATCCTGGAAATCTTATTGGGAAAAGAGGAATCCTGTCTCTTGGGGGCAAAAATCCCTTCTCCTTTCTTGCCCCCTCCCCCCTCTTGTGGCTGCTTGGTCCCGTCAGCCTGGGGGTGCAACCTCTTCCTTTCAGCTCTTGGAAAGGCTCTCTGGAGGCTCAGTCTGAAGGCCTAGCTGGACTCCATGCAGAGGCGGTGCTTGAGCTGGGGCAGCTGGCCTCTTTTCCAGGGTGTTTACTCCATGAAGGCTGGGGCTTGGGGCAGCTCAGGCCAAAGTGGTTCACCTGCAGCTCACTCTCAGCCCCACTAGTCTCCGTGTTTTTATCTGGCTGTGGCATCTGCCTGTCTGTCAGCCCCTCTCCCTTCCCTTTCCCTTTCCCTTTCCCTCCCCTCAGAGATAGGGTTAGGGTCAGCCATCTTTTTTTCTTCATCCTCTGGTCCCCTGAGCCTCTCCCTCCCCCTTCCCCCCTCCCCCTCCCCACACCCCTCTCCACTTGAGAGGCAGAGTGTCTGTACTGGAGGAATGGAGGGAGAAGAAAGGGGTGCAGCATCTCTCACAAGCTTCCCTCCAAGAAACTTAGGCCATCCTCCCCAGCACCCTGGATCAAGCCAGGCTGCCTTGGAGTCTCAGTTTCCAAAGTGATCAGGTAAGTGTGCAGCTGAGCCCTGAGCCTCCTGTGTGTTTGTATGTGCAAAGGTGAGCCAGTGAGTCCTCCCTTCAGCCGGGAGCCTCAGGGTCTCTGCCAGCTTTTTGGTGGCTCTAATCTTGGAGGCTTTCCAGCTTGTCTGGGGATCTTAACTGCCTCCATCTTTGATCTGGAGGCTTCTGCCTCCAGCATTAGCCTTCTTGGCTGGGAAACAGTTGGAGTCTTGAGTATTTCCTCCCCTTTCTCCCCCCCCCCCCCCTTCTCCGCAGACACCTGCCCACAGCAGGCCACTTTCTTAGGAATCTACACATTCAGAAGCAGCCATCGGAGACAGATCATTAGGTGCAAAGCTGAAGGCGAATCCCTTGGGCCAAGTTTCCTAAGTGGAGCTTTAGCTGGGCTTCCTGAGATGGGCTCGAGCTCTCCTGGCCCTCTCTGGGCTCTGGCTTTTGCCTTTGGTGGCTCCCAGATCCCAGTCATTCTCCCAGCCAGGACTGTTGAGCCATTTCAGAAGGTTTTCCCCATCCAGGTTCACAGACACTGGGCTCCTCCTGTCTGTCTGCTCCGCATCATGAGCCTCATTTGCAGGCAGGAAAACTGAGGCCTGGAGAGCTAAAAGGAGGGGCCCAAAGGAGCCTCCAATCGAAAGAAACTTTCATCAGAGCTAGCAGCCTCCTGCTGAGAGTCAATAAGGAAAGCCAACGTTAGCTGCCAGCTTCCCTGGGCCTCTGCGCCCTTCTATAAAGATGGGGCCGGTGGGGAGGCACAGGGGGGAGAGCAAACTCGATCTGGTGTTGGAAGAGCTGGGTTCAAATCTTGATTCCACAACTTCCTAACTCTGGGTGGCCTCGAGGCAAGTCTCCGTATGTTTCTGAACTCTCTTATCCATGAACAAAAGGTCGAGGCGGCCCCCTCGATGCCCAGTGATGGCCATTCTCTGGCTCCTTTGCAGGGGGAGGTCTGGAAGGATCTGGAGTGCCCAGGCCTTTCCTGCCTCCATTGGCCCTCGGGGCATTTCCTCTGGCCTTCTCTCCTGAGCCCTAGAGCGGGATCCTGTCTTCTGAAAGGAGCTGAAGCTTACCAGAGAAGGAGCCTCCCACTGCCTGCTCTGGTGCCCAAGAGAAGTCTCTGCCTCCAGGCAGGCAGCTAGGATTAGCTCTTTCTCTCTGGCCTGGACTAAGGCTTAGACAAAGGGAAGGAGGGGCCGAGTCTGCCTCCTCCATCCAATCCTTTGGACCTGGCCAGACATCCCCAGGGCGGCTCCACACGATCTCCACCTGGTCCCCTGCCTCTGAAGCCGGACCAAGCCCATTCTCTTTCGGGAGAAAGGCAGGCAGAGGGATCCTAACACGAGGGCAATTTTCTATTGGGATCGACAAAACCAACACCCTATGTGGGCCAGTCAGAGGGCAGCCCTTTCCTTTACAGAGCCCAGATGGGGCGGGGCTTCCCCAGGATCCCGGAGGAGTGCGGCCTTCTCTGGTCTCTCTCCGCACGTTCTGCTCCCAGCTGGAGGCTCTTCATCTGTAAAATGGGAGCATGGAGTAGTGCTGGGGCCGGGGGCCAGCTTGAGTGGGGCGGGAGGAAACGGGCCAGAGAAATGGGTCGACAAGCATCAGCCTGGCAGTCGGCCTCTCTCAGCTCAGAGGACAGAAGAGGGAGGCAGAGGAG
>NW_025375823.1:0-1661 GCF_016433145.1 Gracilinanus agilis
ATATATACATATATATATATATAAACAAGAAATATTTTCTAATAGATGAATGGTCAAAGGATATAAATGAGCAATTTTCAATGGAAAAAAATCCAAAATATTAACAACCATATTAAATAAAATATTCCCAATCACTAAGAATAAGATAAATATAAATTAAAATAACTGCGAGGTTCTTTTATTGTTGTTGTTCAGTTCTTTTCAGTCATTCAGGGTTTTTCTGACAAAGCTACTGGAGTGTTTTGCAATTTCCTTCTCTAGCTCATTTTACAGATGAGGAAACTGATGCAAAGAGGGTTAAGTGATTTGTCCAAGGTCACACTACTAGTGAGTATCTGAGTCAAATTTGAACTCAGGAAGATTAATCTTTCTGATTCCAGACCTGGTGCTCTATCCACTGCATCATCACCTAGCTGCCTCTACTATAAAGTTTGATCTTACTTTATTAGATCTTAATAATCAGGTTGGCAAAGATGATAAAAAATGGAAAATGACAATTGCTGGAGAGCTTGTAACCCACTAATATAATGGTGAATTGGTGCAGTTGTTCTGGAAGACAATTTGCCACCATACCCCAAATAACAACAAACTGTGCATGTCCTTTAACCCAGAGATAACTCTTCTTACTATAAGAATTCAAAGACAGAGAAAGGTCACATATATTAAAAATATTCAAAGCATTTTTTTCTGTTGCAAAACTAGAATTAAAGTGGGTACCCATCCTTCAGGAAATAGTTATGTTATGAGATATCAATGTAACAGAGTATTGTTGAATCATAAGAAATAGCAAAAGTGAAATATTCAGAGAAATGTGATGCATGATCCCATGAGGGAATTCACACCTATAATCCCAGCTTCCAGGAAGCCTGAGGCTGGCAGAGCTCATGGAACATGGAATTCCTAGTTGTAAGTAGCCAGCTTAGAAATGGGCGCAAGTCATCAAAACAATATGGTACTGGCTAAGAGACAGAAGGGAGGATCAGTGGAATAGACTTGGGGTTAATGACATCAGCAAGACAGTGTATGATAAACCCAAAGAGCCTAACTTTTGGGACATGAATCTACTATTTGACAAAAACTGCTGGGAAATTTGGAAAACAATATGGAAGAGATTAGGTTTAGATCAACATCTCACACCCTACACCAAGATAAATTCAGAATGGGTGAATGACTTGAATATAAAGGGAAACTATAAATAAGTTAAGTGAACACAGAATAGTATACCTGTCAGATCTCTGGGAAAGGAAAGATTTTAAAACCAAGCAAGAGTTAGAAAAAATTACAAAATGTAAAATAAATGGTTTTGATTATATTAAACTAAAAAGCTTTTGTACAAACAAAAACAATCTAGTCAAAATCAGAAGGGAAACAACAAATTGGGAAAAAATCTTTATAACAAAAAACTCTGACAGGGGTCTAATTACTCAAATATACAACAAGTCAAAGCAATTGTATAAAAAATCAAGCCATTCCCCAATTGATAAATGGGCAAGAGACATGAATAGGCAATTTTCAGGTAAAGAAATCAAAAGTATCAATAAGCACATGAGAAAGTGTTCTAAATCTCTTATAATTAGAGAAATACAAATCAAAACAACTCTGAGGTATCACCTCACACCTAGCAGATTGGCTAAAATGAAAGAAGGGGAGAGTAATGAATG
>NW_025375824.1:0-5294 GCF_016433145.1 Gracilinanus agilis
ACATATATATACATATGTATATATATATATAATTTTTCTAGGAATAGTCAATGAGAAAGGGAAGAGATATGAAATAATTGCTTTAAGGACTATAGGGTCAAATTGAAAAGTGGTTTGTTTTTTTTTAAAAGAATGAGGAAAATAATGTTTGTAGAGGTAATAGGGAATGAGCCAATGGATAAAAAGAACCAAGGTTAGAAAGAGAAGGGATGATTAAACAAGTAACTACTAGAAAAAATATGCTCCAAAGTGTGAGTAGAGGAGTTTGCCTTGACAAAAAGAGGGACTACATCTTCCTCTTGAGAGTTACCCAAACAGAGGGTCTGGCAATAGTATTGAGGAGCCAAGGGTAGGCTTATGCTACTCTCCTGGCCTAGTGTATTGGAGACCATGAGAGAAGATGCATCTAGTTCTAGAGAGGCTGGCCAGAGAATCATTTTCTTCTTGAGATAGTCTGATTTCCTTGAATACAAAATCATGGAAGGGGAGGGCGAAAGGAACAGGTCTTATGAGAAGGGCAATTTGTTATAATAGAGGCATTCTGTGGAAGTGGAGGGCAGAGCAGAATAAGGTCACTGAGTTTGTTGGATAAGGAGTAGGAAGCAGGGATGGCAACAGGGAAAAGAAGTTATTACTTGGGAAGCCTACAATTCTTGAATCTTTGGGAGTCAGAGAGGAGGAAACAACAGAACCTGTTTGTTAGCCATAGGATAGGAGACTGGCAAACTTTTCTAGTAGGAGAGGGATCTGTACTTAAGGTCTGAGCCAGGATGGCTTTTCAATTTTCTCCCCTAGGTGGGTTTGGGTTTGGAAGGAGGCTCTTAGTGGTGTAGATCTGGTCTTGGTGGCTAGATAATAATAGCTAACAATAGTTAACATTTAAATAATGCTTACTATGTGCCTTTACAATTATTACCTCATTTGATCCTCATAACAACCCTAGAAGATTGATGCTATTATTATACCCACTT
The DNA here is from genome assembly GCF_016433145.1 of Gracilinanus agilis. Lineage (NCBI taxonomy): Eukaryota > Metazoa > Chordata > Mammalia > Didelphimorphia > Didelphidae > Gracilinanus > Gracilinanus agilis. Next base: position 972 of record NW_025375824.1, read on the forward strand.
TATTGGTGAGGAACTCAAGCAAACTGAGGTTAAATGGTCACACAGGTATTGTCTGAGGCTAAATTTGAATTCAGGTCTTCCTGACTCCAGGCCTAGGGTGCTCTATCTAGTGAGCCATCTACAAGCCCACTAGATAGCCTAGTGTTTAGGCCCCTTGCTGATAAATGAAGATTATTTTGGAAGCTATGTGGATTGGGTGATGGATTCGAGGTGGGGCTTTGGGGTGGGATACTGTAAGCACTCTTATTCCACTTATAAGGTCTTTAGAAGAGATGAAGGTGTCTTACCCAAGAGAATTTTTTGTTCTTGAGGACAGATTTCTGTTTTTGTCTTTGTACAACCCAGCACCTAGCCTAGCACTAGTCAGGTAGTTAACAGATGTTTATGGAATTGAATTGAATGGAGTTAAGAGGATAGAAGTAAGAGGTGAGAGGTTCTCCTAGGGTAGTCCTCCTGGGTACCTAGATGACTATTACTAAGCATCTTAAAAAGGGATGACTCAATGTCTGCTCCTGCTCAAATAGTAATATTAGGTTAGTAAAGTTTAATTAGCATAGTCAGTCATTGGCCACATGTTGTCAAGGCCTATAGTGGATTAAAAAATCATTTTAATGCTCTGTTTGCATTTCTCTAATAGTCTCTTGACCGTGAACAAGGTATTCGGTGGATTAAGAAAGAGAGACTTCCAGCATTTTTAGAAAGCGATTGTTACTTTGAATACAGGTATGTTATTTTCATTTTTAAATGTTTAAAATATACTTAAAATTTTCTTTTTTCTTAACATAACTTTTGCTCTATTTTTCTAAGATATTCAAGTGTCCAGCTTTTAGCCTAGAGTGGGGATGGTGGTGGCCTGTGACCTTTTTTTTTAAATTTTGATAACTGTATTTTTCAGTATTATTCATTTCCTTTGTGATACTATATTTATTTGATTTTATGCATTTTAAAAACATTCTAATAAGGGGATCATAGTTTGAACCTCTTCTTTAACCCATATAAGTTTTAGTGATTCTGTAGGTTAAATTTATTGGCTATTTTCTCATAAGAATATTAACATTTTACTTTTACTTTTTTGCCTTAATAGGCTTCAGAATTTTTTATGTTATTTAATATTGATCCCTGCTCTAAGTTTTCCTCCTCCTCAATAAAAAAATACATGAAAATACCTATCAAAGCCACAGAAGATATGTGACTGATAGGGTTGAGTTATTCTGGAATTTTCCATTCTGTCTGTTCTAATATGTCACAAAATGAGTCTTTATTATGGAAATTTTGCATTTTTCTTAGAGAATTGAAAATTAAACAGCTTTGGAAATAGTTTTAATTTTGGCACTAATCAAGCAAACATTTCTGAAATTTTAAAATTTGTGTGTCTTAAGAGAATAAATGAGATGAGTCTATAAACTTATTTGGCCATTTCTGAACATATAATCATATCTATTTATGTTGTGTATGTTTGTAAAATCTTATTAAATAATACAATTTAAAAAGTAAGAATTTTTGTCTTTTAGGGTACTGGAAGGTGGGGCATCAATGGAAGAATCAATGATGAATTTTGGCTACCAGCAATAGCCAGAGAAATCTCTACATTAGCTTCTTTTAGTTCTAGTTATATCAGAGAGAGGCATTTTGAAGAGGGGAGAATTGGATTTGAATATATAAAATTGAACTCTTGACTTTTCTCTAAAAATGTTTTATATCTCATTTGTAATGACATTTATTATTTTTAATTAATTAATTTTTAGAATTTTTTCCATGGTTACAATGATGACTCTTATTTCTAAAATGCAGGTTAGCTAAACTGATATCACAAGTGAAATGGAGCAGATCAGGAATGAATATGAAAATAGATTCTTTTTATAAGCCCTGGGCTCCTAAAAAAACAGCAACTCCACCACCTTCTATAAGTGAAGATGAAGATGAGTTAATTATGAAAAAATACTACATTTCACTTGGCCAGGTAAAGAAAAAAAATGCATGTTTTTAATTTTACTGAGGTTAATCTTTTTATGTATATATGCTACGTTCATTTCAATTATTTGACCAGGAAAGGTAAATATAAAAGTTCTTAAAGTAATACTTTTTTCTTTTTAAAATTTTAACATTTTATTTTCCTCAATTATATGTGAAAAATTTGAGACAAATTCTCTCCCTCCTTTCCTTACTCCCTCCCTGCAATCTGACATAGATTTTTATGACCGATAATGTAAAATGTTTTTCCACATTAATTTTGTCAAAGAGAATGCAAATAAAAACAAGAAGAAATACTTTTATGATATATGCAATATATAATATAGACATAACATATAATGATACTTTACTAATATTTTTTGTGAGATCATTTTTCTGCCTTTTATGTGGAGCACAGCCAGTTGCTTTATTCCTGTTGTACACATAAAGAATACATGGGATCTTATTCAGACAATGAGAACATGGCACAATAGATATAATGCTATTTTAGAAGTCAGAAAAATATGGTTTCAAATCTTGTTTTAGACACTTTCTATCTGTGTGACCTTTCTCAGCCACAGTTTTCCTCATCTGTAAAATGGGGACAACAGCACCAACTTTACTGCATTATTGTGAGGATTCATAAAACAATTAAAAAACCTTTGTAGTGCTCTTTAAATATAATCTATTTTGCACTTATTGTACAAGGATCAACCTTGTTGCACCCTGGTAGAGATGAGTTACCAAAAGGTGATCATTTTTTGTGACTACAGTAAGTCTTGAAATTTATCAAAATGTTCATAAAATGATTTCCTTAGCTATGGAGAAGGTTGAGATCCATATCAGCTGATCACCCGCACAGCTGAATATGAGTTCACAAATCTCTGATGTAAACAAAAATAATTTGTTTTCTAAAATACTGTTATCTCTAAAATTCATGATTTTTAAAATTCAGGTTAGCTAAGGCGTTACAAGTTAGATGAAATACATTTGGCACACATAAGTATATACAGACAATGTACATCTACATAGGTATGTAGTTTATAATCTCTGTTATTAAAATGTATTGGACCTATCACAAAGTAACACAGACTTGGTGAAAATGTTTAAATCATTATCTGGGATAAGATGGATGCCACCTTAAATGATAGGACAGGCAGTTGAGAACCTTTGAATGTTCCTGGGTGCGATGAGCCAAGGGCAAAAATCAGTTGGCCCCACCCTATAAATACTCCCAAGGAACAACAGTTGGGAGCTCAGATTTGAGCAGGCTCATCTTGGAGCAAGGACTTGGGACAGAGGGAGGTGAAGGGTGGAAAGGGTAGGCCTGAAACCCTGTAACCTGTACCTTACTGAGAGAGAGCTAGTGATCAATCAACACCATTGATATTAGAGCTAAGAGAGTATACTAATTCATCTATCAACATCAACATCAATAGCCTTCCCTAATTAATCTCTGGCTTGGCTGTGGCCAGGTCAGGTCAGAGTTAGTGAGAAGGTAAAGACCTCCTGTTTCTATAAGCCTAGCAACCTCCAGATTTGATCAATAATTAGATTAATAGCCAATCAATTAGCAATAGAGTTCCCAGATTCTCAATCCTGTTACCTTGTTTTCCTTACCCCATTAATAACAACCCTAGAAGATAAGTATCTTTCCTGAGTCCGTATTATGCCCTTGGGAAGGGGAGATCAATACGCAGTCAGATAACAACTTTTCCAATAGCCATAAATAGCCTTATCAACAAATAATCCAACCTCAGGTTGGGACCTAGAGAGGTTAACCATCCACCAACCTCTCAGGGGTTTCCAACCTGGGCAAACTGTTAGAGGAGAACAACTGATGGGCTTTTAGTCAATCAAGCCTGTCAGGGAGGAGAGGCATACATTATATCAATAGCAATTGTGAGAGGAGTGTGTGTTTCCTCCCTCACCAACTATAATAGCGAGCTTAGGCCTGAGTATACAATCCCTCCTCCATTACTATCTCTGAGATCCACATATATAATTATCAAGAAGATCCAGGAGCCAGACAGAGATAGAAAGGAAGATAGATAGAGATATATTCTATATACAATCAGATTACTCATTTTTCTTTTAACACAGACATGGTGAGTTGTAAAGAAAGCTATATCACATAACAGAAGGAATACTGAACTTGGATACAGAATACCTGCTTTCAAGTTCCAATTCCACTATTGTTCTGCAATATTGGGCAAATCACTTACCCTCCTTGATCTTCATCCTTGAAATAAGGGCATCAGACCAGGCAATTTTTAAATTTTTTATTTATTTTTAATTTTTAAAAAATCCTCTTGGCCTCAAATATTTCATAGCTGGTAATTGCTTATATTTTATATCATAATATATATTTTA
>NW_025375825.1:0-3360 GCF_016433145.1 Gracilinanus agilis
GGAAGGGAAAGGAAGGGAAGGGAAGGGAAGGGAAAGGAAGGGGAAGGAAGGGGAAGGAACCCAGAAGGAAGGAAACCCCATGGACAGCTTTCATCTATGAAGTCATGAACAGACACATCTGAACAACAACTACTGCTAGTATATTACTATACAGATTCATGGAACCATAGATTGTTATATGTAGAAAATAGAATTCAATTAAACATTTATTAATCAACCACCACGTGCCAGGCATTGTGCTGTGTGCCAGGGACACAAGGCACAAAAGAAACAATGCCTGTTCTCAAGCAATTTATATTCTGCTAAAGAAATGTGGCATGTTAGCAGATAAGTAAATAAAAATAATTTGAGGAGGAAAAGAATCCTAATAACTGGCTAATAAAGAAAGGCTTTGCAGAGAGGTTGAGCTAGACCTTGAAAGAAGTTAGAGATTCTAAGAGGAAAAAGTGAGGAGGGAATCTATTCTAGAGACAAGTCATGTTTGAGTGTAATCTAATAGTTTGGTTGTAATAAAGAGTATAAATGGTTGGGGATAGGATAGTAGAAGTAAGGCCATAAAGGTAGGTGGAAACCAGATTGTAGAAGATTTTAAATGCAAGAATAAGGAATTAGTATTTTTACCCTAGAGACCATAGAGAGATGCCAAAAAAAATTTTTTTGAGCAGAGGAATAATGGGATCAGACATATGTTTTAATAATATTAAATTGACAGGTATGTGGGAAGCAATTCAGAGAGTGAGGGAGGTACAATCAGGTAAACTGTTTTGATGGTTGAGATAAGAGTTAATAAAGACCTGAACTAAGGTAGATATAATAGGATCATAGACAAAATGCAGAAAGGGGCCTGCAAGGTGATCCAACACAACCTTTTTATTTCTCATAGGAAAGTAAAACCCCAAAAAGTTAAATAATTTGTTCAAGGTCACACAAGAACTTAAGTATTTAAGGCAGGATTTGAACCCAAATTCATTAATTCCAAAGTCAGTGATCTTTCTACTGTACCTTGCTTTCCCCTTAGATGTCATGTAAGTAGTAGATAGATTTGAGGGATATCAGAGTAGTGCTTGAGTCATCAGCTTTGTTATTGAAGTATTTTAGTTTTGTCCAACTCCATTTCACAGGACTCCATTTTAGGTTTTTCTTGGCAAAGATACTTGGAGTAGTTTGCCATTTCCTTCTCCAGCTCATTTTACAGAGAAGGAATTTGAAGCAGATAGCATTAAGTGATTCTCTCCCAGGGACACACAGCTAGTGTCTGAGGCAGGATTTGAATTCAAGACAATGATTGTTCCTTGACTCCAAACCCAGCATTCTACTTTTGGAATACAGTAATTACTAGCATAATATAGCACAGAGTTTAGGGACAGGACCTAACCTCCCTACTCTCTCCACCCCACTTATTTCTTCTTACAGGTGGATCCCTATCTGCCCTATGAATACACCTGCGAAGGGATGCTTGAGAGGATCTATGCCTACATCCAACATCAGGTCAGTCTCTTCCCCCTTCTTCTCCCTCTCCTAAAGCTTTCTCCTAAGCCAATGATGGTGAACCTATGGCACTGGGTACCACAGATGGCATGCAAAACACTCTCTGTGGGCACACGGCCGCCATCCCCCCACCCTCCAGAGTTCCTTACTAAAAAGGCAGAGGGACTCAGGCAGAGCTGCTCCCTTCCCCCTCTCCACCATGCCCAATGACATTTTTTCACATCCCCCACCCCTCCACCCATCAGCCCAAAGGAAAAGCTTTCTCCCTCCCTTGTGTGGGGTAAAGGGGGGAGGCAGGGCACAGCACTTGGTCTGGGGGGGGGGTGGAGTGGGGATGGGGCCCAGCACTCCATCTCTAAAAGGTTCACCATCACTGTCCTAGACAAAATTAGATTGATTGCTTCTTCACTCTCTACAATTCAACAATCTCATCTTCATCACACCTGAAGAGGAAATGGAATAAATGATAAATTTAATTGTGAGGAGACCTGTTGGTCTTACAGGCCATCTGTGTTCTGATTCTTTTTCAGCTTCCCAAGACAGGCTCATCTTGGGATAAGGATGAGGGTTAGGAGGAAACTTAGATAATTTCAGAACTAGATGGATCTAAGATCTAGCAACATCTAATACAACTGCCTTTTTTTTTCAGATGAGGAAACTAGTATCTAGAAGGGAAGTTATTTGCCTAAATTTAGTGGCAGAGTCAAGACTAGACCCTGGGTATCCTGACTCAGTCCAGAGTTCTTTCTATTATACCAACCAGTGGTATGCCCATAAATGTTTAACAACCAGCTTTCAGGGAAGAGGCAGGGGTGGGTGGGATGTGCTCACAATGCGTTTTTGTATTTAATTTGCATTATTGTTTTCTCCATAACTTAAAAAAATCTAGACAATCAAAAAAAACAATAAATCGAGCCCTCATGTGTAGCATTTGCTGATTTCTGAGGTTCAAATGCTTATATTGAAAAATTTAACAATCTCCTGGCATGTTTGGACAGGCTCTCTAGCACACCTCTGCCAGCCTTCCATCAACATTAAAAAACATTTACCAAGATCCTAAGTGCTTTTGGATCTGTACTAGGTCACAGACAAAGAAAACTGTCTACCTCCTGCTCTGTAAGGCCTTGTAATCTAAAACAAGCATAGTGACAAGCGTAGATGTTCACGGCATATTAATGACAATGTTTCTATATACATTTAGCAAGTCACGAATAGGATTTACAGAAGTACCTTCTGGGGTGAGGGTAGAGAACAAATTCCTTTAGGTCTCATAAGTGTATTTCCTTTTCCCTCATTGAGGTGATCAACTTCCTCCACCTCTGACTTTTTCCCTCTCTTAAAAAGAAATCAAAGGAAACATTTAAATATGAAAAACAAACAAGGAGGCAAGAGGTCCTGAGGGAGAAAAAGGAATAGGTTTTTACAGGTCAGAGGAGGGAAAAGCATCTTCTTGGGGATAACTCCAAGTTCACCAAGCAGAGCTCAGAAGTACCCAAACGATGTGAAGGGATAGGGAATAGAGCATAATTTAAAGACTTTTTAAAAAAACAGACCAAGAAGATGAAAAAAAAAAAAGGAAGAGGGAAAAGAAAAAGAGTATAGAAGGCACTGGAGTAAAAGAAGTTTTTTTAAAAAGAAGGTAGGGAGATGAAGGAATCATACAACATTAGATAAGGAAATCAGTCAACAAACATTTATTAAGCACTTAAAATGTACCAAACACTGGGCTAAAGACTGGGGGCACAGAGGAAGGGTCATAGACTGTTATAACTAGAAAGAGCCTTAGAAGGAGTAGGGAAAAGGGAATAGTTATCTATAAAGTATCTACTACATGTCCGGTATTGTTTTAAGTACCTTTAAATATATTCGTAA
>NW_025375826.1:0-3063 GCF_016433145.1 Gracilinanus agilis
CCCTGGGACCTCACACCCACCTCTGCTGGCACTGGGATCCCCCCTTCCTTTCCTCTAAGAAAGCCTTGCTATTTCACCCTCACTCTAGTCTCATTTGTCTCTCAGTTGAACCCCCATCAGTCAGACTGACACTCATTATGTCCAAAAATGGCCTCATCTCCCACCTAAAAAAAACCCTGCTCCTGTTTCCCCAGAATTCCCTTTTGTAATGGAGACACCATTCTCCCAGTCGCCGAAAGCTCCAAGTCTCTCTTCTTTGGCCTCTCCCTCCATCCATCCGATGGAGCACCAGACCTTACTTAGCCCTTTTATCTCCACAACATCTGTGATGCTGCTCTTCTCATTTCTATTCCCAGTGCCACAGTCCTGGGCCCTTGTTACCTCCCATTAGGAAGACCAGAACAGCCTCCTGACCATTGTTCCAACTTCCAGCCACTCCCTTCCTAGTTAAGACTACCCAGAGCTGATTAACCTTCCTAAGGTTCAATAGACCGAATTCCATTGCATACCAAAATCCAGATTCCTTAACTGGCATTCAATGCCACTCTGGCTCTAAAAATCCTTCTGACACACTTTTGTGGTTCTTCACTTGTTTCCGTCATGTTCTACTCTTCATGACCCCCATTGAGGCTTTTCTTGGCAGAGATCATGGAATGGTTTGTCATTTCCTTCTCCAGCTCATTTGACAGATGAGGAAACTGAGGCACACAGGGTAAAATGATTTATCAGTGATAACATTTGTATAATCCAGTGGAAGGGCTTATTGGCTCTGGGAGCAGGGATGGAAGAGGGGAGGGAAAGAAAATGAATCATGAAAACATGAAGAAATATCTTTTTAAAAATAAAGTGACTTACCCAAGGTCACACAGCTAGTAAGTGACTGAGACCTATATGCCAGCTTTTGTGAACCCTGAACATCAGCTAGTCTACACTCTTTATCCTTCCTGAATCTGATTTGTGCCATTTTCAACATCAGTGCAATCCTCCTGGACAATCTTTATTCAGAAATGAAGACTGAGGTTCTATGCAGCATTATAGTTATAGATAGATATGTTTTACTCCCACCCCACCCTCCCCCCAACACACAACTTGATTATAAATTCCTTGAGGGGCAGGACCAGGCCTTAGTTATTATCCTGGTATCATCCCCAGTGCCTAACAGGGTTTTGTTCAGAGTAGCTACGGAATGTAGGCTTATTGGCTTCCCAGATGAATAAATGTCCTTCCATGCAGGATAGGAATTGTAAAGATCTGGAGGAAAAAGTTCTAGGGGTTCTGTAAGGTCTTTCCAGTGACCGTGTACATAGGTACCAGTACTGGGCACCAGCATCACTAAGTCACAAACAGCCTCCACAGGGCAAATTTTCCTTTCTTATCTTCCACTTCTGAGCATATTCAAAGTGCTAAGTGCTAGATTCTTGTCTCCTCAGTTTCACATCCTGTGGACCTCTTCCACTGACTTCAAAGGAAACTCTGTGGTCATGAGAGGGCCATGAGCTTATGAAAGAGAAAAAAGAAGATTGGATTTCTAAGTGATATCAAGTGAAGACGTTAGTGAGACAAAGCAGTCAGAAAACCCAAGTCAATATTTAATGTCAACTACTGGAAAGGAAATTGGCCTCTGAATGTCAATTCAGGCACAGATCTTGGGTTAAAATGCTAAAGCATAAAAGTCTAATCTTTGTTATTGCTCTGGTTTGAAAAGTGATAAAAGATGAGCCTTGGATCCCAACATAAATCTTAAAACAGACTTACATATTTCTTTTCCAAAGCACCAAAAACAACCTTGAATCCTGCCAAGAAATAGTCAATGTCTTGACACATCATTTTTTTACAAGTTTTTTTATTTATTTTTTCCACTTACATGTAGAAACAATTTTTGACAATTGTTTCCTGACATTTTACAATTCAGATGCTATCCCTTCCTTTCCCCCTCACTCCTTGAGGCATGGTTTTATGGCCCTCTGAGCCACATTCCATATTGCTCTTCAGAATGATTGTATCAGTTCACAGTTCCACCAACAATGTATTAGTGCCCCAATTTTCCCATATTCCCTCCAACTTTTATCATTTTCCTTTTTGGTCATATCAGCCAATCTGATAGGTATGAAGTGATGCCTCAGAATTGTTTTAATTTGTATAAGAAATAGTCAACTTTAACGGGATTCAGTCTCAAAGAAGAAAAATTCTGCCAATAAAAGAATTTTCTATTTGAATTTATTAGACTGAAGCAGCCCCAAACTAACTCTTTTACCTCTTCCAGTCACATATGTTGGAGCATGTTGATGAAGCTCTATGTGAGCTATGTGAAACAGGATTAGCCTGGGAGTTAGGGAATCACCCTAGATACCTTTGGGTTAACTTTTTTTTTAATGACCCTTACCTCAATCTTAGAATCAATACTGACTCTTGGTTCCAAGGCAAAAGAGAGGTAAGGGCTAGGAAGTTGAGGTCAAGTGATTTGTCCAGGGTCACACAGCTAGGAAATGTCTGAAGTCAGATTTGAGCAGAGTACCTCCCATCTCTAGACCCGACTCTATCCACTGAGCTACCTAGTTGCTCCTTTTGGTCCACTTTGCTTTCCCCTTAGTACAAATATATTTTCTTAAAGTATTTGAAAACAGAATCATTGAATAATTTCCCTCAGACTCCTGTCCTAAAATATAAGACAGTGCTGTTAAATGAGTATTTGTTGATGTCATTTTTTTTTTTCTAATCTAAGCATTTAAACCCTCATCAGTGATTTAGGACATGATAAAGAGAGTCGTGAGAATTCTATAGGTCCCACTGGTAGGGGGCTTGCTAGACCTTCTAGTGATCCCTGAAGTTTTTCTCTTACTTGTAATCTATATAGGTAGGCACCGTAAGTCCTGTGTCCTATAAAGACACTCGGAGAAGGACAAGTGGAAGCCAAGCAGAAGGGGAAGGGAGGAAATCAGGAACGAATCCCCTCTGTCATCTCCTTGCCGTTCCTCCCAGCCCATTCTTAATTTCCAGATTCCATTGTCACTGACTATCTGCCTTGTCTGGAATCCTCTTCCTCTATATCTCTATCTCCTGGCT
>NW_025375827.1:0-6048 GCF_016433145.1 Gracilinanus agilis
TCTCTCTCTCTCTTTCACTCTCTTTCTCTCTCTCCTCTCTCTCCCTTCCCCCTTCTCTGTCCCTGTCTCTCTCTTTGTCTCTGCCTCTCTATCTCTGTCTCTCCTGAGAGTAACACACCACCATAATCTGAAGAAGAGAGACCTGCCATAATAAAAAGAATGGCCAGGGCTTATCTAAGAAGCTCTAGGATTCCTATATTCTTCAGTGATCAGAGTTTGCTTAACCTTGGGGGGGAAAAGGGGGAGGAAAGCCACTCTTCTTGCAAACATACCTCCCAACTTGTCCTAAAAAGCATTTGGGGATTTAAAATCACCATTGGAATTCAGTGGGGTGAGACTGAGCCCAGTCCTCCCCTAGCTATTCAGGGAGGTTTACTTGTCATCCCCTTCTTTGTCCACATGCCAACACTTGCCTCTACAAACTGACAAGTGTCCCAGAGAATCCCCGTGGTGAGTCATGCCTATAATGATAGACTGTACTTCTCTAAAGCAAAGATGTCAGGTTGTTTCTACCACTGTAAATCTCATAATGCCTCTGGGAGGGATTATTATCATGATTATTATTATGTTTTGCCCATTTGGCCAAAACCACACAGCATGGGCAACATGGATGGAATGTAGTTTGCCCTCCTCGAGGGATTCTCCTGTGACGGAGTTCATCGATCTGCTGGAATACCGGAGTCCTGGCCATAACAAACAAAAAGGAAGAGATGGTAAGCTTATTGCAAAGCTGGGATGCAAAGCTAAGAGATGGCAGAGTCAGGTTCCAAAGGATCTTGATAGGTACCAACACAGGGCCAAGCTGAATAAGATTAAATGGAATAGGGATAAATGCCAAGGTTTCACTTGGGTTCAAAAAACCAACATGATGAGTACAAGCTGGAGGAGGAGGAGGTGTCTAGATCAATAAAAGATCTGAGGGTTCTGGTGGACTTCAAACTCAATATAAGTCTGTAGAGCAAAATGGCAGGCAAGATCCCCAGTACAATTGAAGGGTTCCATTAATAGAAGCTTTGGTTCTAGGAATGCCAGTGATCATCCTTTGTATTCTGGCCTGAGCAGGCCATCTGTGGAACATCATGTTCACTTTCAGGTGATGAAAAGATTTAAATACCTAACAGGGATTTGATTTGATTTAAATACCTAACGGGTTGTCACTCTGGAAGAAGAGCTAGACTTGTTCTGCCTGGTCCCAGAAAGTATAACTAGGACGAAGGAGGCTTGACACCTAAGGATGATTTTCCTAACCGTTAGTGCTACCCAAAAAGAGAAAGGCTGCCTCAGGAAGTGGTAGGTTCCCATTTGTCATAGGATCCTAACTGGAGAACTGGAAGGGAGATGAGAAGCTATTTAGAAGAACCTCTTCATTTTATAGATTAAGGAAACTAAGGCACAGAGCAGTTAAGTGAATTGTCCAAGGGCTCCCATGTATAGTCTTGGAGAAAAGGCTGGCTAACCACTCCTGGGGGTGTCTTGTAGAGGGGGATTGTGGTTCAGCCACAGATTGGATTTGATGGCTTCTGAACTCCTTTCTGATTCTACAAATCTGCAACTCACACAAGGTCAAATAGTCATCAGATTTGGTTAATATGTATTAGGAATTCTGCCTGGGCTCATTTCACAAAGATTTGACTTGCATTCTAAAGCACATATAAGCAATCCCCAGATAACCATATAAGGAGCTAGAAAGGTTGATATGCCTTAAATTCCTTTGCATGCTATCAGCTCCACCCTTCTTATGTTGATAGGCACCAACCCAAAGTTCTTGAATATTGGTAAAGCAAAGGATGTGGAGCCAAAATACACCCCAGAGCTGGTCAGTGACTGGTGGGATACAATGCGTGCTCCACTTGAATAGCAGCTGTATCCTGAGTATGCTCATGGAAGAAGGACCCGGCTAAATTTGAGGCTGCTAATTCACAAAAGCAAAATCCAACTTGGACTTTTTCTGATCTTCCTTGGGGAGTCCCACCTGATATCTTCAGGGTTAAGAAGGTTGGGGACAGAGGGTGAGATGGGGGAAGGACTGAAAGGTATTTCCATTTTTCTAATTAAACATTTCCCAATAGCATTTTCTAAAATCCTTACTTTTTGTTTTAGAATTGTGAAAGTTGCCCTAAATATGAAAAACATTAGTTATACCTCTGATAACAGGTCACAGCAGTGGAGGAGATGTGGATCCAGTAGTTAGCTTTTAATTAGAGAGGAGAGATTAATAATCTTGGGAGCTACCCACACCTAGACAGGTAGATTTCTGATTAATTTGACCTTACATAGAATTACTGAATTCATATATTTTGTCCTTTATAAATTCTCCTTTGATGCCTCAGTATAATAGCTGAAATACCCCTGCGCTCTGGAAGACTATCTCAGCAGAAATTCTAGCAGGGCCATATTTAAAGTTACACTTCAAATATATATTCAGTGATGAATATTGCAGGCAAGAGGACAGACCAGCAAAGTTTAAAGAAGTAGATTGGCCAGTGGAAGATAGTTTTTTTTCTTCCATAACAATTCATTTTTTGGCCAAAACAATTCATAAATCCTCTCCAAATGTGTGAAGGAATCATGATCTTCATCAGCAGAAGGAGTTCCCACATCCAATTATGGCTTTTTCTGAAGACTGTATCAGAAGATGAATTATTTTGTTCATGAATAAACTCCTAAATAAAGATGCCTTCCACACTTGTTGATGGAGGGGAAGAAGGGGCAGGTGAAGTATGTGCTAGAATTGGTGAACAAGTGCTGATTCTAGAAAAGGCGGATTAAGACTGGAAACCATTTCAAATGAGGATGATGGTTCCATATGGACAAATGGGAATGTCTAACCTGGAATTCAAGATATTTTGTTATGATGAGATAAGATCATAGCATTATAGGATGGTAGATATAAAACTGGAAAGAACTTCATTTTATATATGAGAAAATTGAGGCCCAAAAACTTTCCCAAAGACTTTTCCAAGGACTTTTCCAAGGTCACACCAATCTTAAACATCATAGGTAGGACATGAAAATAAAATAAATATCTTAAAGTGTTTGAAGTATGTCATATGGAAGAAGAATTAGACCTCTACTACTTGGCCACAGAGAGGAAATTACTAGAAGCAATGGATTTAAGTTACAAAGATTTCGGCTCATCATTTTGGCTTTAAGGAAAAATTGCCTAACAATTAGAGAAGTCCAGAAGGAGAATGGGCTACCTCATTAAGTAGTGGGTCCCTTCTCCTAGAGGTCTTCACATAGAGAGAGAGGCTTGATGACTATTGGGGATATCACAGGCCAAATGAGTTGGACTAGATCATCTATAAGGTCCACTTGAACAGAGTCGGTTATTCTATGAGCTCATCAGTGATGCTACTGGTTTGTGAAACCATTGAATCCAGTGACTCAGGAACCAAGAATTCCCTGGACTAAAGGGCCATGTCTTTCTGAGCCTTATTGTAAGGATATTATTCCTGAGAAAACTATTGACCTTTGAAAGCCTAACCAGGTCACTGACTGAGAGCAATTCTTTATAATGGTTGGGGATATTTTCAATTAAGAGGACTCTATCATATGCACCCAACACATTAATATTATTGCTATGGCCATTTTTATAAGTTACAAATATTTACCTACTTACCTACCTATCTATCTATCTATCTATCTATCTATCTATATGTATGTATGTATGTATGTATATAAAATATTATTTTTATGTTCTATTAAAGGTTGGCTTATGTGTCAATAAAGCTTTTTTTCTGATTAAAAAATAAACTCTGAAAATCCTCTAAACAATAAAAGGATTGGTGATATATGCCTATGATCCCAGCTACATGGGAGTTTGAAACTAGTGGATCTCTTGTGCTTAGGAGTTCTGGGCTATAGTGGGCTATACCAATAGCATATCCAAACTAAGTCAGGCATCAATCCGGTGAGCCTCCAGGGAACAAGGAATCACCAAGTCTGCCTTAGGAGGGATAAACAGACCCAGGTCAGAAATAAAACTGCTCAAAATTTCAGAGCTAATTGGCTTGGAAATAGCCCTTGAAGTTCTAGAGAGAAGAAATTAGTCTTAAAAAAAAAAAAAAGACTAAAGAATTTGCCAACTGGAGAGCCTTAAATTCAGGTCCTAGGGCTCACTTGTAACAGAATCGAAAGCCAGAGTGCTCTGGTAGCTTTGTTCAATAAGTAAAATGAGATTAACCTAGAAAATTAAAGATAGGTAAAAGGACCTCAAGACTCTTAAATGTGGCCATTAATTGTCACACCGTAAAGACTGGAAGGCCAGGGAAGTCATGTTTTTCTTAGGGTTCAATTGCTCAGTGGACTAAGTGTGGGAAAATCTGAGCAAGCCATAATGAAATTTCCTTGGTCTGTATTATAATAACCATCATCAGACCACTTACCTCTTGCACTTTTGGAGACATATTAGATAAAGCACTTCCCCAGGATCTCAGATTGACACCTTGAGAGCTGCCGTCTACGAGCGTGGGAAGCTATAAGTGATAAGAAGAGAAGGGAAAAAAAGTCTAGTTGTACATGTGTGTACACACACACACACACACACACACAAAATCACGTAGTCACTCAACTCTCTTGTGCCCATAAAAAAAACCATTTCCTCCCAGATTTCTGATCACAGACACTATTTCTATGAGATTGTTTTCAGAAACACGGCTCTTTTTTCTTTTCTTTTCTTTTCTTTTTTAAAACTAATTGAGAAAATCAAAGGATATTATTCTAGGTCACCCTACTGAGCAAGTCAATCACAAATAGTTTCATGGTGACATTAAATACACCAAAGTAGTTCTGATTGCTGGGTTAGAGGCACCAAGCAAGACTCCTGGAGGAAGAAAAACAGGGAACAGCTGTGAGTGAGAGGAAGAATGTGAGTGGAGAGTTGCCAAGCCGGTCACCTCAGTGGCTCTCCCCATCCTCCCTGACTTCCCCACAGATTGTTCCCATCTTTTCTTCCATTGTGCTCTTTGCATTCAGGTTGACCCTTCTTCCTCTGTTCAACATGGGCTCTCTTTTGTCCTGGGGATTTCTCTAGTTACATGATCTGTCTGAGCGGCTGCTGTGGGCGATTATCAAAGGGAAGAAGCATTCCTACAGATTCCCCAAATGCCAGCGATGCTCCATTGGCCCTGAGTGCCACAGTGCCCAGCTGTTCAGTGATTTTCTTTGAGCTGCCTAGCCTGGCTCCAGGCACCTCATAGTAGTCCCAGGAAGCCCAAGAACTAAACCCAACTGAACGAACTATGTCATGGTTGTTGTCATCTTCTTTTAGAATATAAGTTCTTTGAAGGACACTCCTGGTTTTTATATTTTGCATTCCCACAATGCTTAGCCTAGTACCTGGCACATCGTAAATACTGAGTAAATGATTTTTTAGCCATCCAGCCACGGCAGAGACGTGGAGCTCAAGCCCAAGTTTCCTGATCCCAACTCCAGTACTTTTTTCATAACATCATGGTGTCTCATTCATTTCACTAAAACGAGTTAGCTGCTTGCCCAGGGAGTTCCAAATGAACAGAGAAAAACTGAATCTTGACCTTCTGTTCCCCTTTCTCTGATTTTTATCACCCTCACATAGTTTCACAGGTTTCAGTGCTTAGGCAGCTCTGGTTCATTTACCACAATGGATTCTTCACCTGGGGTCCATGAACTTAAAAAAAAATTTATAACTGTATTTTAACCTGATTGGTTTCTTTTGTAATTCTTATATTTTGTTTTATACATTTAAAAACATTATTTTTTAGAGGGAACTCATAGGTTTTACCAGACTTCCAAAGGGGTCCATGACAAAAAAAAAGTTAAGAACTCCTGGATTAAACTAATATCTGATATAAAATATCCCAGAAATCTTTTTAGAATCAACTAAAATTAAGAGAGAAAAAGAGAAAGAAAGAAAAAAAGAAAGAACAAAAGAAAACTCTGTATGTATATGAAGTTTATCTGTGCAGTTCACCAGTCTTCTTGAAGGGATTCTTTCTTTTTCTTTCTCTTCCTTCCTTCCTTCCTTCCTTCCTTCCTTCCTTCCTTCCTTCCTTTTTCTTTCTTTCC
>NW_025375828.1:0-2280 GCF_016433145.1 Gracilinanus agilis
GTAGCCCTGAACCTAACTGTCCCTTTATTCCCTGTCTGCACTATTCCCTGGGCTTCTCCAGGAAAGCCCTTCTAAAGGTATCATTTCTGCTCAGGCTCCCAGGACCATGGATCACTGGGTCTGCCTCCCAGCTGCTCTGAGCCTCCCTCCTGTGCCTAGATCAGTCCCCAGGCACAGATCAGCTTCTGACAGGTTGGGGCACCTTACGTGTGTTAATAATGTAGAAAACACAAGATCCTGCAGGCATGCTCTGCCTGTCCCTGCCATGTGTCAGGAGGCCCCTAGACTATCAGAGCTTGAAGGGCCTTTCAAGCACAGGACCATGGAGAAGCTCCTCTGATCTATGGTATTATGCACCTTCTATGCCCCGGGCGCTGTCCTCAGCACCAAAGAGTCAAAGAAAAGAAGTGAAGGAGCCCCCAACCTAAAGAGCCTCCATTCTGGAGGGAGGTTACAGCAGGAAGTCCAGGGCTTTTCCCAGTGTGCTCTTCTGCCTCCCAGGAAGGAGAACCCCCTTTTCTATTGAGATTCAGATTTTGCCAAGACTACTGGACTGAGTCAAAGAGGCCTCCATTCAAATCCTGCTGCGGATACTTACTGGCTGGGAGAGTGCCTCAGTTTCCTCAGAAGCGCTCCATGTCTGGGATCCTTGTCAGTCCTGATCTGCCATCTTGCTATCCTATGAGTCTGCAGCCCAAGTTGTTCTTAGCCTCATTTTACAGAGGAGGGAAATGAAGCTTTTTGGGGTTGACGTGATTGTCCAGGGTCACACAGCCAAAACCCGTCCAGAGAAAGGGCTGGGACCAGGGTTTTCTGGCTCAACTCTAGGGCTCTACCCACTAGTCTGTGCTGCTGATTGATCAGTCAGTCAACAAACAATGAGCTACTTAGCCAATTATAGACAGAAGGTTAAGATGAGAACACAAAAGAAAAAGCCAAACCCGCCGCCCCCAGTAAGAGGGTCCCTGAGGTTCTCACAGAGAGCGCTCGGGGCTGGGATCCATCCTGAAGTCTCTAAGACTGAGGAGAGGATGAGACGGGGAGGAAGGACCCATTCTCTCTCGAGCTGAGCTCACGGGCACAGAATGCCAGAGGCCAGACGACAGCTGGAAGCAAAGAGTCCTGGGTTCTGCGCAAGACTTACAAAGCGAGGATGGCCACAAATGCCCTCCTTAAGGAGTCTCCCATTGTGGGGGGGGTGGGTAGAAGAGGGGGGCAGCCTGGAAAGAAAGGGAGGCTTGCCAAGGAGACGTCAAAGCATCCTGCTAGGAGACTCCCTTGGTTTGCATTGTTGTTTCCTGCTGGAAGGACTGAGCCAGCTGGGAGACAGCAGAAGAGCTGCCCAATGAACAAGCTGGACTAGAAATCCCGAAAGGCCCTCCGAGGCCTCCAGCCAATCACAGGGCACAATTCCAGGGCTTTGCAGGTGAGCTCTGTCTGCTTGTTCTCCTTCATTGTTTGAAGGACTCAGGCTCAGCGGAGCAGGGGTCCAGGCACCTCCAGAGCTCCTGACTCCCACTCAGGCTCTTCTTTCCAATGGCCGCCACCTCCCAAAGCTGATTACTCTAAAAAGGGAATTTTATCCTATTGCTTGTTGAGGCAGGCCCGGATAGTGACTAGAGAGCAGGCCTCCAAGCCAGGATGGCCTGGATTCAAATATTGGCTCTGAGGAATTGGTCTTTCAAGCTCAATATGTTGCAAGAAGTTGGAATCTTTGGTCATATCATTGTCTGGACCCACAGCAATCTACTGGGGACCAGTGGTCAGTCTGAGTAGGTGACTGGGATGCACCTACGTTAGACTTGAAAACCAAACCAAAAAAGCCCCCCAAAATCATTTCTAAATACTTCTGGGGGAGATTCTTTACTTTATGTGGTTCCTCAGACCCATAACTCGTTAGGATCATCTAAATCAAAGGGCAACTGGGTGGCCCAGTAGATTGAGAGCCAGGCCCAGAGACTGGAGGTCCTGGTTTCAAATGTGGCCTCAGACACTTCCCAGCTGTGTGACCCTGGACAAGTCACTTCACCCCCATTGCCTAACTCTTACAGCTTTTCTGCCTTGAAACCAATACACAGTATTGGTTCTAAGACAGAAGATAAGGGTTAAAAAAAAAGATCATCTCAATTAGAATAGTGGGAATTGGCACCTTGAGGAGCCCCTGCACTTCCAGGCTAGAAGCCTTCTAAACTAGGGAAGGAGGAAGGAAGGAAGGGAGGGAGGGAGAAAGGGAGGGAAGAAGGAAGGAAGGAAGGAAGGAAGGAAGGAAGGAAGGAAGGA
>NW_025375829.1:0-5216 GCF_016433145.1 Gracilinanus agilis
GAAAGAAAGGGAAAATGAAGAAGGAAAAAAGAAAGAGAAGAAGGGACTTACACTCTCAATAAGGACCCAAGATATGATACAATTTGAGAATAACATGATTTGTTGCTCAATTATGTTGATTATAAATTCTGACAAGGAGGAAAATTCTCATCCAAACAATATGGAATAGAAATGAATGTGAGGCAAAATAAAAAGTTTTGATTACATAAATGACTATGCCACTGCCCAGTTCATAAAACTCCTCTGTCTTGACAGTATCTCCAAAAACTCTGTACCTTCCCTCCCCCTTAAGAAATTCCTTTTGGGAAAAATTTGAAGCCAATATATAAAAATAATCAAAAACTGAGTAGCTTTTAGGTTGTGTTTCTTTATGGATTCATAAAACCATAGAATTGCATAGTTATTCAGATCCAGGAGATCTCACTTAACCCCCATACAAATTATGAGTCCCCTCAACAATATTCAACAAGGGGTTATGCAGCTTCTGCTTGAAGGACTTCAAATCCACATGTACATCTCTAACACAAATTTAGGGAACATAAAGCTGAGTTCTCCTGGCCTTTCCTAAAGTCATGAGGAGAATCATAAGGCAGTTTTCCAACTTGTTCCTTTAGGAATCTTAGAAATCAGAGAAGATTATCTTATTTTACTGTGACTTAACTAATATCACAGTAAGCCAATTACCAAACTTCACTAATGTACCTTTGGCATGTGCATAATGTACCAAAACCACCACTAAAAGCCCAGAAAGGATGAAAGATTTGGTTAAGTTTAGCAAATTGTTCCACAAAAGAACTATTAGCACATATCTGATTAAGAACCCACCTACCAGTCCCTCTTTTCTAGGGCCACCCATTCTGTCTAAGGGATCAAGATAGGCATAGAAAAATCAGTACAGAATATGGACAAAATAAATGCAAAATAATTTGCAGAGGCCAGAGCACTAGTAACTGGGGACATGGGAGTAAATTTGATGTAAAAAAGTGACAACTTCTGAGCCTTGAAAAAATCTAGAGGTTCTAAGATGAGATGAGAAACGTATGATCCAGGACAAGTTATGCAAAGTAATGGAGGTTTTTGTATGAAGAGTAGGGAGTAGGCCATTTTAATTTGAATGCAGAATGAGGAATGAAGAATGAAGAAAAGTCCTGTGCAGTGTCTGGAAAAGGAGGCTCCCTCCAGATGGAAAGGGGCTTTAAAGAAAAATGTGTTTGCATTTTATCCTGGGTAATAGTGAACTCTGGAGTTTTTGATGTGGCTTATAGGTGACATGTTCTTGTTGCTTTCCCCCTCCACACACCCCCAGCTACATTTACTGGCTGGAGGATACTTGGCAGAGAAAAGAGAATTAACTGTCTTGAGTCTTTAGAGTATGAGCTTTGTCTTCCAAGGGAAGAATTTCTGTAAGCAGAGTGTTGGGAATGCTTTAATGATCAACAGCAGCTTCTTGTTAAAAACACAGCTTTTTATTGCTTTATAGACTTGGATACTACATTTTTGACAGCTCGGGTTTTATAGATGAATGCTTTTAAAAGAAATCTGGAAAATAGGAATGTGAACTTCTCTTTCCAGCTAGAATAGTAAAGTGCATTGTTTTGTTGTTTTTTTAATTAGATGGTGAACTAACAAGGATTGAATAGGTCAAACTATTTATCATGAACATCAACTATACACATATGACTTTTTTTTAACTCTAGGGAAAAAACTTCACAACCATGTTATGATTAACATAACTTTTCTCAGCTAGAGTAACAATCTTTTAACCAAACTGGGCTTCTTAATATATCCTAGGGATTTAGGTGGTCTATCTAATGATTGAGCGATATATTTAGAATTAAGCAGATCCAAGTTCATCATCCTAATGTGTGATCCTAGGCAAGGCATTTAAACTCTCTCATATCCAATTAGTCATTGGACAAAGAAACAGAAAAAAAATCAGTAAAACCTTAGATGAAGGTTGCATATCACAGATTTATTATATTGACTAATTCCTCATTTTTTGCATTTCCAGTATACTTTTCTTGAATTTCCCCTCCCCTTCTGGGATGGAGTGAAGAAATGAGGAATCAAAATAAATCATCTTCATAGACTTTTCCTGCTAGACAGGAAAAATAGTCTAGTCCTTAAAATGAAGATTGGGTCAGATCTTTTTTACTTAAAGGATATCAGGATGGTTTCAGGTAACTCAGTCCAATATTAAAAAACAAAAAAGACTATCCTGGAGAAGGACAGATCCACATTAAGAACAAAAAATCCTTTTTCTTTAAAATTGACACAATATTTATTGCTTGTACTGGAAGTATTGCTTCCATATCATAAAGCCAGAAAAATTAGGAAAAGGAGGGTTTAATGAGATCCTCAAAGGTAGGGAAGTTGGAAGGGGGTGAGGCAGAATATAGATCATGTACTTCAATGCTCTGATTTTATAAATGAGAAAACTAGGATCTGGGGTGGTTAAATGACTTGATAATTTTCATATAAACTGTTACCAATATGTGATAAGTTCAAGGGGAAGAGAGTCATCTTGGTGCATGTAATAGAGAGCCAGCTCCAAGTCAGGAAAATTTGTGTTCCAGTTTCACTTCTAATACAGACTGTGTAACACCTCTGGGCAAGTAACTTAACCTCTCAATGCCTCAGGCAACTCTCAAAGAATATAAGTTGCAGAGCAGGTGCCTATATCAATTAGTAGAGGGTCTTTCTTCATAAGGAGTTCCAAACAATAATACAATGCTTGGTTCATACAAAAAAAACAAGAAGTTTCATTAAGCCCATGTCTTTTCACAGGAAACTCAATGCTTTTTAGATAGGTTAGATGGTGTGAAAAGGGAATTCTTTGTTCTCTTTGTCTATTCTGAGTTATAATCAAGTGGAAGGAAATCCTTATTCTCTTTGTCTATTTTGAGTTAGCATTTGGTTAACAATAACTTAAGTACTCCTATTTAGTACCTCACTAGATTGTGAAGATAGGATTAACTCTCCTTTGTCTAATTTTGAATTGAGTCAACAAAAGCTTGAATACCCTACTTAGCACTAGGTGGAGGAACTCTTCACCCTTTCAACTCAATCAGCCAGAAAATAAGAATTCACACCTCAGTCAACCAGGAATCTGTGAAAACTTTTGATGAGTATTCACCTCTCCAGAAGGTGAAAAGTGTTTCCCAGAAACACTGCCTCCTGGGCAGTCTGGGCAATTTGGAAACTGTGATTGGCCCTTGTGAAGAGGGGAAGGGAAGAGAAGGCACTATAAAAGGCCCTGAATTTGTGGGGCTAGGGAGGTCCACTTCAAGAAGAAAGTCAACTTCAAGAAGGTCAGCTCAAGGAATAAAGTTGGACTCAGGAGTCACCTTCAGCTTGAGTCATCCTCTTGACCTTCCCCTTGGAGGGAACTTGGGTGAGTAGATAGCTGGCTTTCCCTTCCTGTCTTCTGGAGAGTTTAATTCCTGTTGAAGGTCAACAAGCCCTGACTGAGTTGAGCACTGGAGCAATATTTAGTTGGATAGGCTAATGCCTTCTCTGCTTTCACTCTTTCCACCTCTTTTGTAAACAAAAGCTATTAAAAGTCATTTCGACTTTGGGCAAAAATACTTTAAATCGGTGACTACTGTATTATTTATAATTTTCATATATTTTAGTCAAACCATTAAAATTTAATTCTTACAATGGTCATTTGAGTCCAGGTGGCATAGAGACAATGCAGAAGGTAAAGTCTGAATGTAACTTGGGGAGCAATGGAAGAGATCTAAAAAGGCCTATTAGATTATTATTTTAGTAGAAAGACTGTAAGTTCTAGACTCCCTGCTCCTCTAAGTGGTGAAGCACTAGGTCCCCTGCCAAAGCCTATTGAGAAGGAGATAATAGTTCCAAGAGTTTGGAGCAGAGAAGGACTATGAATTAAATCTAGCAGGGGAGGGGATAGAGAAAAGGTTTACCATTCAGCCTAGATGGCCATCCTAATGGGACCTGGGCAATAGGAGCTGAGACAAAAGAGAAGGGCTCCCCTTAGTTTGTTCCTATTGGATCTTCAAGAACCCGTTGATCTCTAGCTTTGGTTGTTGATGGGGTTTTTTTGGAGAGGAGAGCACAAATTAAAAGTAAAATATTGGTTCCTCTGCTTCATAAACCACAAAGTAAAAAATTATAGTAGTGAAGATGGTTACACACAACACACTTTCATTCATTCACTCATCAACCAGAGTTATCATGGCATGGTGTAAAAAGTGCTGAACTCTGAATCACAAAAACCTGGGTTCAAATTTAGTCTCTGACATTTCTCTGATAGTTTTTAACTGTGTGACTAGGCAAGTCACTTAATTTCTCTAGGCTCTATTTTCCTCATCTGTAAATAGAATCACACTATCTGTAGTATATATCTCATTAGTTTGGTATGAGATACATTTATATCTATCCGTAGATATAGATATATAGACATATACACACACATATATAAAATTTCTGTTAACTTTAAAGCACTATTGAAACATAAACAATTTTTTTAGTATCATGGTTTAGGATTAATATTTAGGTAGATTTAATAAAAAAAAAGGTGGAATCCTTAGAGAGAGAGAAAAAAAGGTTTCATTAGTGTTTTTCACCTGTAAATTCTTTCCTAGTATTAAAATTAGTCTATGGTCAACCAGTAGTTAGCATTGGTTGTTTTACCTCCTGTTATTTTTCGAAATGTGAAATAATTCACTTTTTTCTACCTTAGTAAATATAGCCTAGATCCTTAACATGAGAATTTTTTTAAGTTATTTATCCCGCATTAGAATCTAAACTCCTTGAAGGTCAGCACTGTGTCATTTTTTTTCTCTTTGTATCCTGATAAACCTTGTAAAATATCTTGGACTTTTTCAGGGGATGGGGAGTGGTGGTGTGCCAGTCTGCACTCCATGAGTACTTAATAAATATTAGTTGAATGAAAACAAATGGTACATATGTTAGCATGATTAAGATAAATGAAAACTGCAAAAGTCTTATTTTAATGCAGTGTCTTTTTCAAAAACCATATATTTTTGTTCAAGGTCACATTAACTGCATGCTGATAAATTTGGTGGCAACTGGTCTATGAACCTTGTAATGAAAATGAATAATTGTGCCTTTTGCCTTTTGTTTCCTTTAACACCACCTAGGACTCTGTATTCCCTTGCCATTCCTAGACCTTGTGTTTTCCTAGTAAGTCTTGACCCTTGAGATATATATATATATATATATAT
>NW_025375830.1:0-2141 GCF_016433145.1 Gracilinanus agilis
AGTTAAAATTTCAGAAAGAGTTTAAATTTGATCTTGGATACCTACTAGCTATGTGAAGTCAGTTAATCTTTCTTTATCTCAGTTTCCTTATCTATAAAACATGAATATTAATAGTACCTACCTCCCAGAGTTGTTGTGAGGATTAAATAATATTAAATAATATTTTAAAAGTGCTTAACACAGTGTCTGGCATATAGTAGGTGCTATATAAATGCTAAAAGGGACTCCCTTACTAAATAATATAACCATAACTCATAAACAACTAGTTGAAAGCAAAAACATTTAAAAAATGGCATAGCGAGAAGACTAGCAACAAAACATTTCCCCCATAGTTTGGGGCATGCTCTCTCCCATAGGGCACAAAATATGGCATCTCTATGGACTATCTGTCCACAAGACCTATTTTCTTTCTCCCATTGGCGAGTTCTTCTGGGATGCTCTATTTTGTGGGGGGCCTGAGGATGATCTGCCTTCCTTGTTTTCCTGGCCCTCATCCTATTTTCCTTTGATTTCCAAAACCATGCTCCAGAGGGGAACTTTCACTCCCAACCCTCCCACCTTTTCTGCTCCCTTTTCTGTATTGTTTTTCTCTATTAGATATAAGCTTCTTGAAGGCAGGAACTGTCTTTTTGCTTGTATTTGTATTTTCAGTGTCTGGCACAAAGTAAGTCGTTAATATAGTCATGTTTCTTTCCTTTCTATGAGAAAAACTGGGCAGAAAGAAACAAATACATACCCTATATTCATGTACACACATGACAAGGCCAATACATACTCTCCACCCTTCCCTATGTTGGCAGTGAATCAATATTGATCATCCATTATTCATCTATAGGTGGTCCTTCATCCAGAGTAGAAGAGAAACAAATATGACCACAACACATACATGGAAGTCATACACATAGGAGAACATATGGCCAGAGTGTACTTGGAGGTGACATATATGGCTAGGAAATGCTCAATGAAGGGCAACTTATTCTTTTCCCACTAAAGAACTTCTGAACTCTATTCAGATTGAGTTGAGTTTCTGATGGGTTTTATAATTCCCTTTTGTAACTGCCACTCTGTTGGATATATATCATCAAGATTCTGGTTCAGCACAAATCCTTGATTAGCTTTATTTTTTTATACTTTTTCCTTCCATTTTCAAATCAATACTATGTATTTGTTCTAAGGCAGAAGAGCAGTAATTAGGGGGTAAATGGCTTGCTTAGGGTCACACAGACTGAAGTATCTGAGATCAGATTTGAACTTAGGACCTCCTGTCTCCAGGCTTGGTTCTCTCTCCATTGAGTCATCTGGTTGCCCCCTGCCTCCTCCTTGGTTAGCTTTTAAGGGTAGAGCTAGTACCACCATTTTTGTGATTGTTCAATCATTTAGCTGTGTCTGATTCTTCCTGACCTCGTGAAATTTGTACCTGGGGTTTTCATGGCAAGACACTGGAATTGGCCATTTCTTTCTTCTTATAGAACTCTCCTTTATTACCTGTCCTCTTTGGGTATCCCAGCATTGGCATACCTCACAGTTTCATTGAGCTAAGCACATCCCTCAGCTATGACAAGGCAGATCCAGGAGGGGAGTATGGCCATACGTCAGCTTAAATAAAGCTCTTATGATTTTTCTAGCTTCTTTGTAAAAGTCAGTTCCAGCAGAAATCTTCTGTTCTTCTGTCTTATTTCATCTCACCTCTCCAGCAGATGTTCAACTATATTTTAATAGGTTTAGAGTCCTTCCACCTGATTAGTGCTTTTAGGCTCAACCTTTTCTTTGGACTCCTCTTTCTGAAACAAAACCTATCATCCTTTTGTCAAAGACCTCATTGTAGCTTATGGTGAACATTTCATATGATTCCCAAATTTGCAGTCTTTGAAGGCTAGGTTATAAACTAGGTAATGGTAATTTGCATAATCACTACCAAATAGCTCTGAGATTTCTTTCCCTCTTTTCCCAACTCTAGATCTTTTCTGTTTTAACATGTCGATGAAAGAGTAGGTGGAGCTAAGCTAAGTCAGTCCAGGGAACAAAGTTATTGTCACTTTGACTATTAACTACCTTTAAAGTTTCAATTTGGAACACTCCCTTTCACAATTATTTGTATAAGGCCCTGAGATAGTTCTTTCAAAAAGCACTTAATTTTTAAA
>NW_025375831.1:0-6435 GCF_016433145.1 Gracilinanus agilis
CCTAGATTCAAATGTGCCCTCTGACGCGTTCTATCTGTGTGACTCTGGACAAGTCACTTAACCCCCATTGCCCAGCCCCTACCACCCTTATGCCTTAGAACCAGTACGTAGCTAGATTGTCAAGTAATTTATTCACATGACCAAAAAGATGACACCTATTACGAGAAAAATCTACAGCAGCCTGGCTACCGTTAGCCCTAGAGAGCTCCTCCTTAAAATGATGATTTAGTTGACAGAAGTTCCAGGGCAGAGTGTCTCTGAGACATAGAGTAATGGAATGAGGGAAAGAGGACTCATTTTGGGGCCTCAGCAGGATTGGATTCCAGGGCTGGTTCTCCTTTAACCATCTTCTTGATGCTTTCTGTAGGTTATTTCATCTCCTTGACCCTCAGTGGCTTCTTTTGTAAATGACCACCTTAGACTATCTCTGATCTCTTGGGCCCCTTCCAGCCCTCCCAAACCATTAGTTACAGAAGTATTATAATGCTGCTTACGGACCAGGTGCCATTATCTTTCATTTAGTCACATCTTGTCTATGGCATCCCTCCCCCCCAAAAAAATCCCCTCAAAACTCAAAGACTTTAATGTCTGGAGCCAAAGCCATAAATGCCAGTTTCCACTATTCAATGCTGCTTCTATCCAGCCAGGTCTCTAAACACAGAGGTAAGGATTAAAACTCCTGTTATTTATCCCCTTTTGGGTGTTACTATAGAGCTAAAATGACTGGGAGGAATAATGCAGGTATTAGACATTTTCTCCCATCATCAGTGTTTCTGAACCTCTTGAACTGTCTCTGATGCCTACAGCATATTCTTCTAAATTTTACTGAGGTTCTTAAGGATTCCCTCTCAAGGAAGGATAGAGTTCAGGTGGTTTATGAATTTAGATGAAAATTTTGATGTGACTAGTTTCTTTTTTAATCCATTGTCTTTTATTTCATGCATTCTTTTGACAAGGGATCCCTAGGCATCACCAGACTGCCAAAGGGATCTGTGACAGATTTTTAAAAAATGTTAAGAACCTCTTCTAGAATGTAGAAGGAACTTTATAAATCTATTGCATGAATCCTATGTAAGGTGAGAGATTCTATGTATTCCTGTCATCCTTTCTTGTATACTTGACTGCTCCTCCCTCCTTCATTAAAGCCAGCCAAGGACTTGTTAGGGTAAGCCTTCCAGACTTCCTCTTATTTTGATATCTCCTCCAGAACAACATCTGGAATTGTCTCACCTCTATCAGTGCATGCATCTGGTCAAGAATATTCATTGAGGTTAAGATATAGCTCCTACAGCTTCCTAATTACAAACAGGGGAAAAATGCATATCTACAATATATTCTTCTGGGGCTACTCCCCTCACTTCCATTGGTCTGTTGAGACCTTAGGAGTACCTCCGGTTGACTGTTTTTTCCTTCAGGGTTCTAGGTGTGACTCTAAGGAGTTGAGTTGCCTCATGTAAGTTTAGGAGAGTCTCATAAAAATGGCCCCATGTATAATCTGTTGGTTAGATTTCAGAATGGTGTAGTTGCCTATTTGGAACAAATAAAGAGGATGGGGTTCTGGTAGGTAGGATCTACAGGTGGGACAAAGGGTAGCACATTGCTACTTCTGGGTGGAAGACCTGTTCCTCCTTTGTGGAATCCTCTGAGGTGGGGTAGAGCTCTTCACTGTTCTTCAGAGTCCTAAGACTGCCTATCCTCAATGTTTGATTTGTTTTTCCTGGATGCTAATGCTACATCCAAGTACCAAAGTTCAGAGGACATTCTTGCCATCAAAGGTGGGAAGCAAAGAGGTCTTCATCTAGTCAGGGAGCAGTAGGGGAACAGGGACTTCACTAGAATTGCTCTTCCCCTAGACTGGTCAGCTGTTGGAATATGGAGACGGATTTTCTTTATCCATTTCCAGTAGTCATCTTATTCCATCCATTAGCTGGAATTCACTCCTTCCATTCTGATTAAGTATCATTCCCCCTCCCCCATTTTATGCCTTTGATTGAATCTATAAGGATAGCTAGGAATTGTTCCTTCTACATTCTAGAAGAGGTTCTTACATTTTTTAAAAATCTGTCACAGACCCCTTTGGCAGTCTGGTGATGCCTAGGGATCCCTTGTCAAAAGAATGCATGAAATAAAAGACAATGGATTAAAAAAGAAACTAGTCACATCAAAATTTTCATCTAAATTCATAAACCACCTGAACTCTATCTAGCCATATACTTTTAACTGATTCTGCCACTCAAAGAAGTGTTTTCACCTGATAAAAATATTGGAGTGTATATACAAACAATTAGGTATTGGACTAATGATTCCATTACTATATAAAATCTCCCAGATGAGGAAATTACTAATTTAGATAAGCACCTTCTCTGCAAACTTCAGAGAATGTACAGAGATAAGAAAAGTGGTTTGCCCTGGGTCAAACAGCTAGGATATGGTAAGGGCCTGGGCTTTTAAACTTAGGTCTTTCTAGCTTCAAGTCCAGCTCTCTCTACATTACATCAGGCTGCCTCTTAATACATACACCCAGAGAAATGAAGAAACCTTTTCTCTTTGTTTTTTTTTCAGGGTAGTAGGAAAAAACCGAGTATGGAGATGGCTTGATGAATGGGAACTAAGTTCCTTACAGCTTCAGTCATCTGTGTTTGAAAAATAAAAAGCCATGGACTGCATAGAGCATTGTTGATTGACTTCAGTTAGCTTCAAGGCATTATTTCTGATAAGCCCCTGGGCTGTACCTTTCTCTAATTCCTTTCCCATTTTCAGGTACCAGCACTTAAAAATTTTCTGCTATCAGAAAAAGGAAATATATGATGCTAAAGCCATTTACCTTGTCTTCTGTTCCCCTTGGTAAGACCTTGAATGAGAACTTCTCTTCACATGTCCCTCCTCTGAAATTCAGGGATCCTTTGGTTTTCCAATTTTTTTTATCAATACCCTTAATCAATCTGGGAAAGGTGTTATCTGTTGTTTATTTTTATTGATTGATTAGCTGATGATAACTTTACAAAAATAAGTTTGTCAATCAGAAGTATTTAAATCATTTAGTATTTTCATATTTTACTTTATCGTAATTGTAGAATAAAAGACTTACTGTTTTAAAGGCATTTCATACATCTGCTGGAAGGAAATTTTGGAGTGAGGGCAATCCTTGAAACCATTCCAGTCTTGGGATATCTTGAACTTGAGGGAAACTAGGAAGTATAAAGATGTAAATAAATGTTCTGCTATATGAGAGGAACAACAAAGGGGCCGACTAAACTAACCCTAGAGTGCCTGTAGGGCATTCTGTGTGTGTGTGTATATATATAAACTCTGCATTTTTATATATATATATAAATGCAGAGTTTATATATCATACATCATACATATATGATATATAAACTCTGAGGCTTGCAAAGTGCTTTACCAGTTTTGATTATCAGGTTTGATCCTGACAAAAACTCTGTCATGTGATATTTACACATATGTATATTTATCATTTTGTAAACCAATAAAGCATTATAAGATGCTAGTTATTATTTTTATTGTTGTTGTTCTTACATTCACAGTAGAGAAACCAAATGCACTAACCGAGGCAAAAATATAATTTTACTTTGAAATAAACTTTTTCGTCGTATCTCTATTTTCGTTGTTTTATGGATTAAAAATAAAAGTGCAGCTAAGTCCTTTGATATATTCCTAAATTCTGGTCCTTCTAGTGTTAATGATAAGAAAGTCATCAGTTAAATAAACCATTGGGTTAAGAAGCAACATGTCACATGGATAGTCTACCCATTTCCTGGTGATTCATGGATATTAGCTACTTGAGAAATTTCAGCCTTTCAAATTCAGCCCATAAATTTGGTGGGAAAAAGCAAAGCTACTATAAATAACCATGTTTCTTTAGTTTTTTTAATTATATTTTGTTTCCCTAATTCTTTTTTTAAGACTTGTAGCTTTATCTCAGTTCTCATCTATGTTTCCCATGAAGATGTGATCTTTTGAAATAGAGATTTCCTTGATTCTTGCCAGATTTTCCACTTGCCTTTAATATGTCTCACAACTACTGGAAAACCCTGAGGGTAGGGAAGACAGAGGATGGTTGTTTCAACTCTAGATTCAGTGCCAGAGCAACATTAACTTAAGGAAATAGGTTTGAAAATGATCAACTGCATGAATACTTTACTGTAGATTATTTACTCTCCTAACATTCTGTAATTGGATTCCTGCATCTGATTTTTTTTTAAACCTTACCTTCAGTCTTAGAATCAATACTATGTATTGACTTCAAGGCAAAAGAGTGGTAAGATCTAGGCAATGGGGGTTAAGACACATAGCTAGACTGTCTGAGGCCAGTGATTTTATAAAATAAAAAATGCCTGTTGGGAAGAAAAAATGAGGACCCCTAAATTGAGGTGACTTGATTTATTTTCAAGCTAGACTGTCTGAGGCCAGTGATTTTATAAAATAAAAATGTCTGTTGGGAAGAAAAAGTGAGGACTCCTAAATTGAGGTGACTTGATTTATTTTCTTATTTTCTTCTTTAATTTAGCCTCTTTTCTAATCATATTCAATAACAGTTCCTTTCTTCCTCAGAAGGAAAGAGTTTTATGCCCTTCCTTCCACTCTCAAACACAGCATCTTACATTTAGTAACCATTCCATACATGTATAGTAGAATCTGACTTAGTTTAGTGAAAAGAGTGCTGAATTTGAATTTAGGATGAAGTGGGTTCAGATCCTTTTCTTCTGATATGTATTTACAGGCTACTATAACCCTGGGCAAATCACTGAACAGGCCTAGGACAATTACCAAGATGATATTTTGAGGGTTAGGAGGGAACTAGAGTTTATCTAATATTTATTTCCATTGAATTATATCCAAATCCATTATTTACAAATGAAGAAACTGAGACCCATATATCATGCATGTAAATGGTGGAGACTCTGGTCATTTGACTAAAAATCCAATAGCCTTCAGAGTTCCCTGTGATGATATCATAAATCCTACCTATCTTGCCCTCAATAAATGTGTTTCCAAAGTTTAGGTTCTATTCATCACATGGAGAAGTGGTAGTCCCAAGATTCAAAGTCAGGTCCTCTAACTTCAAATCCCTTTGATGCTATGATCTCAAATCCGTCCTAGCTCATAGTTAGCAAATGTGTTTCCAAATTTTAGATTCTAATGATGCTGCTATTTTTCTCCCCGCCTCAGGAGACTACTTAGTGACCATTGAGGAGAAGAACAAAGCCGTCTTCCTTCGGGCCTACGTGAACTGGAGAAGCAGGACCTCTGAAAACTCTCGTGTGTGCATTCGGATGGTGGGTCACCGAGTGGAGGGCTGCTTCAGGGAGGCCTCCAAAGACCAGATGTCCATCATCGAGATACCTCTGGCCGAGCCGCCGCTGTGCATCTCCTGTTGTCCCGTGAAAGGGGATCTTCTCGTTGGCTGCCTCAATAAACTGGTCCTGTTTAGTTTAAAATGGCGGGCGGTAAACGAAGAGTTCTCCATGTTGGACTTTGAACGCTCTTTAATCCTACATATAGAGAACATCCTCCCCGTAGAAATTTCATTTTGTGCTGGATATGTCGCGGTCATGACAGATCTTGAAGTCTTAATCCTACGACTGGGGTCCGAAGGGAATATTGACCCCTCGTCACCGATGAAGAACGCCTTGGCTGGACAGGCTGCCAAGGCTGGTAAATGTGGGATTTAGCTTGCTTTGGCTTGAGGCGGGGGAAAGTCAGTATTTGGTCCCCTAATAAAAGTGTCTCTGCCTCCTGTCTGTGAGGAGTACCCACGTGTACCATGGCCCCCCTGGGCCAATGCATTTTATTTTGAAAATCTCCTATTAATGAAATGCACCAGTAGAAAACACGGCCTGGTAGATGGAGTGCCTGAGCAAGTCACCTACCTCTTAAGTGTCTCCCTCACCTACTCATTCAGAGTCAGCTTATCTGCCCAGGTGGAGGGAGGTTATATACTGGGAGTTCCCCCCACTGACGACATCCCAGATCTTTTGCTTGTTCACACAGGACGTTGAATATAGTGTGTGCTTAGGATTAAGTGAGCTGGGAATTCATAGACCTCTTCTGCTGTTTGGCTAAATTTTTTTTTTGCTTGTAAAATTTCTTGTTGGTGGTAATCCCACTTGTGCCACCTTTGTCCTAAGAGCATTATCAGGGGGGTAAAGGTGAGGGAACAAACAAGTTTTAGGTTTATGTAGAAGCATTTGGAATGATGTAAAGTGCCATAGATTTGTAATGTGACTTGATTCATAATTATTAACAATAGTAGCATTTTTTTACTAGTACAATGATCATCCCTTTATTATTTATTTATATTATATTTATATATGTTCAAATGTTTATAATTTATGTATTAACATACATACATGTAATTTCTGTATATTAGATAGACAATACCAAATAATGATATATAACTTATATAATATGTAT
>NW_025375832.1:0-5118 GCF_016433145.1 Gracilinanus agilis
ATATATATATATAGTGACTGGCAGAATGGAAGTGAAAACTTAGGACTCCAAGTCCCTAGTTCAATCATCTTTTTTCTACATATTGATGTTTCCTTATGAATGAAGATCCACTGAAGAGTCTCCAATATTAACACATTTAGCATTTGCAACTTTAAGCATTCTAGGGCATTTATTATTAGCTTCATTTTCACTTACATATTGGCAACCATACTCACTGGAGGCCATGTACAGCAGAGAGAAAAAAAAATAGAGGCTTGATATGCATAAATTTGGGAAGTAGCTACTTTCCTAACAGGAACTTTGATAGTTTTGTTATTCTAATGCAGTAAAGAAGTAATAGTGTTTTCATTGAATGTTTTTATTGCTTTCTTTTAAAACTCGAGTTTTGTGTCACACATATGCTCTTCAGAATGTGTTTACATCAAACTGCTCTTAAAGGTCCTCAGTGTGTCCTTACAATGAGCCACTCTTCATGTATCCTGTTCCACTGCTCTCTCCTTTTTCCTCAACAAGACTGTGTCTCTGACTGAAACCCTGCTTCATTCTTTATTCAATTGATTTTGCTGCTCCAAATTTTTTTGATGCCTTTTATTCTATTATGGTTGTTTTGAGTTGGGTTTGGATGAGCACAAAATGTTTCTTACTTGCCCATTTTGGCTGCCAGAAGTGAAAAAAAATCACTAACTTGTTCTTTGAGTTTTACAAATATATATATATATATATAACATTTCCATTTTAGCTATATCACAAAGTAAAGCAAATAACACTACTAATAAATAATACTAATAATACAGTTATATGTCAATTTACACTCAGAATTTATCATGTCTCTCTCTGGAGCATTTTTTCATTATAAAACCTTGAGAATTACTTTGGATCATTATATTTATGAGTAGCTAAGTCTTTCACAGGTGATCATCATCATAACACTGTTGATGTTGTATATAATGATATTCTTATTCTTTTACCCTCATGCTGTAGCAATTAATATAGCTCTTTTTTCTGAAATCAATCCCTTTCTCATTTCTTATATTAAAATATTACTCCATCACAGTCTTATGCCACAACTTCCTCCATTGCCCAATGGTTGAATATCCCCTTAAATTCTAAAACATTACCACAAAAAAGAACTGCTCTAAATATATTTTAGAGATATATGCCTTTTCCCTTTTTATTTTATGTCTTAGGTTTATAGACTTAGTATTGCTAGATCTAATGGTATAATCAATTTTATGGCATTCTGAACTGAGTACAAATTGTTTTCCAGAATGATTGGATTAATTTACCTCACCCACAAGAGTTTATTAATATACCTATTTTTCCTTAAACCCTATCAAGCATTTTGCATTTCTGAAAGGTATGAGGAAATTCAGAGTTTTTTCATCTCTAATCAATAGTGATTTTGAGTATCTTTTTCCACATGAGTACAGATAGTTTTGATTTCTTTCTCTGAAAGCTACTTGTTAATATCCTTTGACCATTTTTTTTCAATTAGAGGACAGATTTTTTTAAGAATTTGACTCTGTCCTCTATATATTTGATAAAAATGGCCTTCATCATATTAAAAAATAGCATAACATTGTGAGTATTACTTTACTGTCTATAGTACCATTACTAAGGTGTAATTCCCCTGTTTATCTCTTTTAATTAAGCCTATGTTTGCTTTTACTTTGTCTGAGATTATGGTTTCTGTCCCTACCTTTTTAACTCAGCTGAAGTGTAATAGAATCTTCTCCAGACCATTATTTTAACTTCACGTGTAACTTTTTGTATCAAGTATTTATTTTATGAACAAAATGTTGTAGGATTCTAGTTTCTAATCCATTCTGTTTTGTGAGTGAGATCATCCTTTTCATATTCACATTTGTGATTACTGTGTATTCCTTTCAATGCCATTTTCTGATGTTTTTCCTTCTTTTTTTATCCTGTTCCTCCTCAAAAGTCTGTTTTGCTCATGTCCACTGTCTCTCTTAATATGCCCTCACATTTATCATCCTACGTATAAATCTTGTCCTCTTTCTCATCTATATCTTTGTCGCATCAGATAGATTTCTATACTCATCTGAATAAGTGTATGCATTTTCCACTCTTTGAAATATATAAGTAAAGTTCAAGCATTGCTTTACACTCTCTCATTTTCCCTTCCACTGTAAAAGCTCTTCTTTTTATACCTCTTTTATGTGAGGAAAAAATCCCTATTCTACTTTTTCCTTCTCTCCTCTTCCACTGTGTCCTTCTTTCCCATGCTTTCATTTTTTTAGACTATCCCAACATAATTGACTAAATCATGCCCTTTGTCTCTGTAGACTCCTTCTAACTGCCCTAATAATGACAAGTTTTTAGGAGTTACAGGTATTCTTTCCCTATACATCTTCTAAAATAAATTGTTTAACTTACTGATCCTTTATAATTTCTCTCTCATTTTTACCTTTTATGCTTTCTTTGAGTCTTGTGTTTGAATGTCTAATTTTCTATGCAAATTGGTATTTTTTATCAAGAATGCTTAAAAGGAATATATTTCATTTAATATCCATTTTTTCCTAAAGTATTATAGACAGTTTTTCTGGGAAAGATATTCTTGGTTGTAACTCCATTTCTTTGCCTTCAAGAATATAATATTTCAAGCCTTCTGCTCGTTTATCATGGATATCATTAAATCTTGCGTGATCCTGGCTATGGCTCCATGATATTTGAATTTTTACTTTCTGTAAACTTAAAACATTTTCTTTTTGGCTTCTGGAATTTGGTATTAATATTCCTTGTATTTTTTATTTTGAGCTTTCTTATAGGAGGTGGCGTGTGGGTTATTTCAATTTCAATTTTGCCCTTGATCCTTTAAGATAGAGGAATTTTCCTCAATAATTTCTTGAAGTATTACATATAGAGTCTTTTTTTAGTTGTACCTTTTGGGTAGCCAAATGATTTTAAAATTATCTCTCCTCAATCAACTTTAATTTTAATTTTTATTCTTGTGAAATATTTCACATTTTATTTTTTCAGTATTTTTATTTTATTTTGTTGTTTCTTGATGTCTCATGGAGTCACTATTTTCTAGTTGCTCAATTCAAAATTTTAAATTATTTCCTTCAGTGAAATTTTGTAACTCATTCCATTTTTACAATTCTGCTTTTTAAAAAATCATTTTTTTCAGTGAATTTTTGAACCTCTTTCATCGTTAGGTCCATTCTCTTTTTAAGATTATCATTTTCTTCACTATTTTTGACTTTTACCAAATTGTTAATTTTATTTTCATAATTTTCTTACATCACTCATTTCTTCTTTCATTTTTCCTCTACTATTTTTACCTCTTACTGAAAAATAATTTCAGGAAATTCTTTGACTTGGGTCCAATTAGAATATTATTTTGGGACTTTGGTTGTAACATGTCACATTTTTGTCTTCTTCTGAGTTTATCTTGGTCTTTCCTGCCATGAGTATAGGATCTTATACTCACTCATTTCCTTTCCTTTTTTTTTGCCCTTTATTTTCAGTTTTTTTTCCCAACTTTGACTTTTATGTTAAAGTTCAGCTCTGCTTACATGGAGTTGGAAAGGCACTGTTCCAAACATTAGACTTGTTCATACTGATGATTCCAGAACTACTCCTGATTATCTACTAGCTTCCAGTGTTTTCAAGGTAATGTGATGTGTGTAGAGGTATGGTCACTATTCTCCTGGCTTATACTTTAGTCTTTACCCAGAAAGGGGCCCTGCTCCTTTACAGCCAAAGATGTTTCTGCTTCTTCTTTTGGACCAAGTCCCTAATCCTTTGCATCCAGAATTGTATTCCTAATGATCCTGAAGGTAGGATCGGATTCCTGCTTCCTTGTGAATTACAGCAAGTTCTTTTCTCTGCCTAGGAAATGCAAATCAAAAATGTAACTGAGAAGTTGGAATGGGCAAAAAGTTGCCAATCACTACTAGCTGCATCCAGTGCCATCAAAGTGTTGCCTGAAATCAAATTCTGACCAGTTTTATGACCCACTTACCATATATTGGCTGAAAGACCCCAAAGCTTTTGCTTCTGCCACCACCAGGTGCATTACATTTGGACAGAATTCGACCCTGGTGACACAGACCTCTTCTGTAAATCTTTTAAGCTGGCTTAGGTTGGAAAAAGATCTCACTTTGACCTTTCATTGTCCCTGCCCCTCCAATATTTAATTTGAGGCATCATTTAAATGATTTTTGCAGAGAATTGTTTGGAGAATTCAGCTAGGGTTTTTCCTATACTCTACCATCTTATTTGAATTCCCAAAGCAGCATTTCACGCATATGATTCACTTATGAAACCAGATGAAATTAGAAACTTAATCTTGACAAATTCCACTTATTTAGGTTGATCCAATACAAAAGTAGAAGAAGTCATGTTATATTAAGGGGCCAATATTTCTTTTTTGTCCCCAAAATATTTAATCCTCCAACCTTCCATAGTTCTGTTCTTCCCTCTTACCTGACCTACAATTAAGACTTTAGAATAGGAAGTGCTTAATGGTGAGGACTTGTTATAATATTAACTTTTTATCTATAGTAATTTTAATTTCTCTCCTGAGCACAAGTTTTATATCAACATTTGCCACAGGTTATCTCCAGCTGGATGCCCTATGGACATTTCAAACCTTGTTAAAAATAGAAATTATCTTTTTCTTTAGCCATGTTTCATGTCCAAACTTCTTTACTCCAATTGAAGTTAATACCATCCTTCTCCAAACCCCAGCTTCCCTAACTAAAAATCATTGCTGACTCTATACTTCATTTTCCTTACACATATAATTAGTAGACAATTTTTTTTTATTCTTCCTACTCATTATTCTTATATACTTTCTCTTCCCTAGATTAAAAAGAGGGAATGTCCTAGTTCACACATTCATCACTTTTTGTCTAGACTATTACAACATTCTACAATGGTCTCACAATTTTTATTATCTCCTCCTGCTGATCTATTTACATATGTAAGTATATCATTTTCCCATTCGGACACTTTAACAAAATGAAGATAAAATAATGTAGTCACACATAAAAATTCCAAATGAAACTGCAGTACCATCAATTTTAGGGGAGAGAGAGAGAGAGAGAGAGAAAGAGAGAGAGAGAGAGAGAGAGAGAGAGAGAGAGAGAG
>NW_025375833.1:0-2433 GCF_016433145.1 Gracilinanus agilis
CTACATATACTATGTAGTATACTATATATATAATTATATATTTATTTTCACACACTATATACCAACGCTGGCAAACCTTTTCGAGACTGTGTACTGTGCCCCACCCTCCATGAGTGCCAGATGCACCCTGCCCTTCCCACACCCAGTACCTCACATAGGAGAGGGAGGAAGCATTCCCATTGGGTTGCTGGGCAGAGGGGCAGGAAGATGTGAAAAAGTGTCATCAGGCATGGTAGAGATGGGGAGGGGAGCAACTCCACCCGAGTCCCTCTGCCTTTCTAGTAATGAACTCTGGGGGAGGGGAGGTGCACATGCCCATAGAGAACACTCCGAGTGCCATCTTTGACACTCGTGCCAAAGGTTCACCATCATGGCTATATATATAGTAGGTGCTACATAAATGCTTATTCCCTTTTCCCTAGTTCCTGTGTGTTTTGGACTTGGAAGCAATGGATACAGAAGACCTGAGCTCAAGGTTCTACACAAGTTCAAGACATTTACTTATTCATTTAACAAGTACCTATTTTGTGCTAGGAACTTGGAATGCAAAGCCAAAAAAAAAAAAGTTTTTTTTTCCCTGAAACTCTCAGAATATGAGGAAAACAACATGTACAAAAATAATTAAATAAAAATATACATACTAAATACAAAGTAAATTTGGGGTTGGGAGCATGAGCTACTAGGAAAAAACAAGAAAGGAATTCTATTAGACATGATGTCTGAGCTGAGTTTTGAAGGAAGCTAGCTAGAAGTAGAGGTGGGAAGTAAGGACATTCTCGGCAGGGGGAATAGCCTCAGCAAAGACACAGAGGTGAGAAATTATTAATGAAGGGCAGTAGGTAGACCAATTTGGTTGAAAGGTAGAGGGCATAAAGATGAGTAATTCCTCAGAAGCCTGGAAGAAAAGGCTTGTAAATAGATGGGGAAAGGAACTAATTATCAAATAAAGGAGTTTGTAGTTTATTCACCTCACTTCATTGGTCTCCATTTTCTCCTTTGTAAAGTGAAGGGATTAGATTATTAGGTGATCTTTCTGGTGCCCTCCAGCTCTAAAAGCATAATTATATGAAGTCAAACAGAACAGTAGATTTGTGACCAGAATGCAAACTCAGCTAGCTCTGAGGCTAGTCCAAAAGATCCTCAAAATCAAGCTCTCACCTCCATCCAATATGTATATATTTACTTGTTTACAAATTATGCATATATTCTATAGCATGAATAATTATGCACAGTACAAAATGTATACTAAAGTGGAAATTAAGAGTAGATGAGATACAGTTAGACATTTAGCCCTAGAATCACCGCTGGAGTTGATTAAGCAGGAGTGAGTAACATGGTCCCAGCTGCACTTGAGGAAAAAATATTTTTAGCAGCCGTGTGAAGGATGGTTAGGGAAAAGAAGGGACTTGAAAGAGAAGGGAGATCATATAAGAAGTTATTACAAGAGATCAGGTAAAAGATGATAAGGGCTTGAACAGGATAGTAGTTGTGTGAAGGAGACAGAGTCTAATGATATTGTGGAAGTAGAGATGAGACCCATTCAGCACAGCCTTGGTGCAGTTTTAAGCTATTAGACCCATTTGATACAGTGTCTCAAAAGTCTTAGTGTGGTTTGAAGACTTAAAATTGCACTAAGACTTTGGGCTAGCCTGTCTGGGGAATGAAAGTGATGTTAACATTGAAGTTGGTGGGACTGGGTGACTAGAAGGATGTTGGTACCCTCAACCAGAGATAGGAAAGACAGAAAGAGGATTTGGGAGGAATGAGATCTAGGATAAAGAATAACACAGAGTGTGACTCACTCTGCCCCACCCAAGAGGGAGGAAGGGGAGGCAGAGCTCTTAATCATAGGCCACTGCCCCAGACAACAGAGCTGGCCTCCCAGGAGTTCCTGAAAAGGCTTCCAGGGAATATGAGGGAGCAGGGAGTGGACATGCTGGGAGTGAGGAGGAATTCTCAACTGCTCCTGGGTATCTTCTGCTGTAGGGATCCCCACAGCAGTTATGTTATGATTATACTGAGAGAATCACCATACACCCAAAGGGGGAGCATCAGGAGTCTGAAGCAGAAGGACTGGAAGAGTTGTTGGCAGACACTGAAATGAAGAATTGAATAGTAGAGACTCAAGATTGGCTTTTGTGGGGAAGGCAGGATGCAACTCATCTTCCCACCCTCTGCTTCATCATACACATAACCAATCAATCAGCAAGAATTTATTTTGAACCCATAATGTCTCAGACACTGTGCTAGGGTTGGGGATAGGATATAAAGAATAAAAGCCCCCAGGCTCTTGCAAAGATATCATATCCTGAGACATATTCTCATTCTCTCATTCTCTCTGTCTCTGTCTTCCCTCTCAGTTTTTCTTTCTCTCCCTCCTTCTCTCTGTCTCTCCCTCTCCTTCCCTCCCTCCTTCTCTCTTCCTGTCTCTCT
>NW_025375834.1:0-1353 GCF_016433145.1 Gracilinanus agilis
CTGGAAAACATGAACCCTATACAAGATCCTCTCATTTTGCTATTGAGAATCTTTGTTCTTGGTCATGTGGGGTTTTCTTCTTTTTGGTGGAATTGATGGTGGTAAGGAGAGGTCATGATAATTGATAACTAGTACTCTTAGAGAAGCTGAGTGTTTTTTCCTCCTGTTTGCTCGCTTGTCTGGATTTTTCTGTATAAAAGTTGTCGAGTGTTAAAGATTTCTTCTTCTTCTTGTTAATCTTTCTCTTTTGGCCTTCCTGATTCTGGTTTTCCGTTGTTAGCCCAGCCAGTTCTCAGGTTTATCTTCGTGCTCAGGGTCTGTCTGCTCTCAGGGTCTGTCTGAGCTCTTTCGGCTCCTGAGGTCTCAGGTCTCATTGTTTTCAATGTCAAGCCCCCTGGTGGACCCACTTGCTTGATCCTCTGCCAGAGGTTCCTTTACAGGTCTCAGGGTGCTGTTTCCACAGTTGTATACCCATCTGCCCTGGTTCCCCACTCAGGGTTTCAGAGATTTCCCTCACGCCTGTGTCTGCCTCCGCCCTTGCCTGCGCTCCATTTCCTCACTCAAAGTCCGTGTGCGTTCTTTAGACTTTTGGGGTCCTAAGTCTTGCTGCTCTCATGAACAGGCCCTGGGGCTGCCAATGACTCAATGGGTGCTTCAAACTTGTTCTATTTCTTTTGAAGGTGGTGTGTGTGTGGGGGGGGGTTGGGGTTGCTCAGCCTGTGATTTAGTGAGAGCTGTTTCACCCCTTTATAGCATGGAAATGCCCCGATTCCACGTACCTTCCACGCTGCACCCTGTTGTGGGGTCCCTCCATTCATCTGGATTTGTTTTTATGTCCCCTTGAGGAATCCTGTATGTTTAAAAAATTAGGGAGAGCAGAGATGAATGAATTGGGCATGCAACTCAAAAAATTAGAATGTGAGCAAATTAAAAATCCCCAGATGAAAACTAAGTTAGAAATACTAAAAATCAAGGGAGAAATTAATAAAATCAAAAGTAAAAGAACTATTGAATTAATAAATAAGACTAGAAGCTGGTATTTTGAAAAAAACAGATAAAATAGACAAGGTACTGGTCAATCTAATAAAAAAAGGAAAGAAGAAAACCAAATCGACAGTATCAAAGATGAAAAGGGAGACCTCACCCCTAATGAAGGCGAAATTAAGGCAATCATTAAAAACTATTTCACCCAACTATATGGCAATAAATCTAACAATTTAGGAGATATGGATGAATATTTACAAAAATATAAATTGCCTAGATGAACATTAGAAGAAATAGAATACCTAAAGAATCCCATATCAGAAAAAGAAATTGAACAAGCCATCAAAGAACTCCCTAAGAAAAAATCGC
>NW_025375835.1:0-1939 GCF_016433145.1 Gracilinanus agilis
ACACACATAATACATACATGTCTCCATAAGCACACATACACACATAATGCATACACACGTGTCAACAAGCCCACACAGAACACATACATCTGTGTATCATATAGATCACATCATGCAGATACATAATAACACATATCATTAATGCATGTGTTGTATGGGTTGATATGGGCAGACGTGACCTATGTATGTATACGTGAATACACACACAGACACGCAGAAGTGCTGCCGCCCGGATACTTGGACAGTGCCGGGATCTCACAGGAGTCGGGGCTCCCCCTCCCCGGCTAGGTCTTTTCCTCGTGCCTGATCCTCGCCCCATCTTTCCGCTGAGGCTTTACAATCCACGAAACCACGTCCCTTCCGTCTTGGAATCCGTTCTGTGTATCGGCTCCCAGGCAGAAGAGTGGTCAGGGTGGGCCATGGGGGTTAAGTGACTTGGCCAGGGTCACACGGCTGGGAAGGGTCTGAGGCCGGGTTTGAAGGCAGGACTGCCTTTCTACCCCCTGAGGCAGCTGGCTGCCCCTCCATCAAGTCTTCCTGGCGCATCTACCCAGCTCGCCTCCCTCCGAGGCTGTCCTAGAGGCAAAGGAGGGGCTCTGCCAGGGAGAGTCTCTGCCGGTCCCGGGGATGGAGGAGAGACCTGGAGAAGGTCCCTTTCTAAGGACTCCCTTGTCAGGCGTGCCTCAAAGTCCTAGTGAAAGTTTTAACATTTAATATTTAAGCTTTATTATATTATATGTAACATATAATATAATAATAATAAAAGCTTAAATAGCTACTCGCTTGAACCTATAACCATCAGCTAGAAGAGCTCGTGTTTGCTCTGAGACTTCTGGGGCACCTGGGTAAGGCCGCTACAAACCACGCGGCAGCCCTCGCAGGAAGGCTCGGTGTGTCCGAGCACAGTTCCAGCCTTTGTTCCAGTCTTGCCAGGCTGCCGGCCGTTCCCTCCTGCCTCTGTGCCCACTGCTCCTCCCGGGAGGGCTAAGCGACCTCCCCTCAGCCAGATGTCCAAATAATCCTGCCAAGAATTCAGTCGGAAAGAAATTCTCCTTCAGATCCAGGGTCTCAGCAGCCAAAGCTACGACTTCCAGGGTCTAACCCTTTGGCTATGTGGCCTTCAATCCTCTTACTCTTTTTTAACGCTCACCTTCGGGCTTTGAATCAATACCGTGTATTGGTTCCAGGGCTAAGCAATGGGGATTAAGTAACTTCCCCAAGAGGCACACAGCTAGGAAGTGTCTGAGGCCACATTTGAACCCAGGACCTCCCGTCTCTAGGCTTGGCTCTCACTCAATTGAGCCTCCTGATTGCTGCCTTTATGATCAATTCTGAAAGACGAGTGGCAAGGGCTAGGCACAAGGGGGTTAAGTGATTCACCCAGTTACAGAGCTAGGAAGTATTTGAGATTTGAAGGCAGGTTCTCCCGGCTCCAGCTCTGGCTCTCTCCATTGTGCTCTCTGGCTGCTCCCCCCCCCCCCCCCATCTTCTCGCTCTTGCCAGTGGCCACATTTCCCAGGATGCTCAGAGAGAGGCAGAAGAAAGACGAAGGGGCTCCAGGGACCTTTTATGATGTTGCTTTTCTCTCCTGTCCTCTTCCCACCCTCCCCAGGCAGTGTCCTAAGTTCTAAAATTCCCCCTCTCTTTCCAGCCTGTACCAGGATTCCCAGGGAGTCCTGCTGTCAGTGCCCCTTTGCAGCAGAAAGGCTCTGATAGGCTCTGTCACACCGAGGTATTAATAACTGCTAACATTCATGTGTGACCCCTCCCGGGGGGGGGGCAGTCCCTTAACCCAAAGGAAGGAAGCTCTCCTGGTGGAATGTCAGACAGAAGGGAGCGTTTGACCCAGGGGGGCCCTCAATCATGCTGTGTGGTCAGCTGCTTCTTCTTCTCCTCCTCCTCCTTCTTATCCCTCTCTCTCTCTCTCTCTCTCTCTCTC
>NW_025375836.1:0-4406 GCF_016433145.1 Gracilinanus agilis
AAAAAAAATCAGACTTCTTCTCTGGTACAAAGTGAGGACCAAAAACTGTGATGTGGATTTTTCAAATTGTGGGGGCTCTGTACCACTAACCCCCAACGTGTGGAGGGATACCTGTATTCTTTATCCCAGGGCAGAACTCATTTCACCATTCCATGACTATTACAAAAATTTCTTTCTTTAACATGTGGTGGTGGCAGTGGGGTTGGAGTTATGATTCTTCTTTCTTCCTTCTAGGTAACTCAGGAAAGCAGCCTTGAGTAAGTTGAATAACCCTTCAATGGAATCATGGCAGACTTAGAGATAAGTGGAGCTTCTAGTGCCATAAAGAAATCCTTGTTTGGTGGGATTCGTTTTACCAGTTTTAAGATTAAAATTAATATCTAATAACTCGATTCTAATTATACACAGTGTTCTTGAAGAAAGAAGATGTAAACCGTAAGTCACCCTTCACTAAGAGAGAAATAAAAGAGACATTCAAGGAAGAACTTCTATCATGGAGGGGAGATGGGGGCAAGGAAAGCAGTGGGCAAAGCTTCAACCTCACTTTCATTGGAATTAGTTGAAAGAGGGAATCAGCTTTCAGTTAGGTATAGAAATCTGTCTGAATCAATAAGGAAATAAGAGAAAAGGATAAGAGGTATGTGTGTGTATATGTGTGTGATAAAAGGGAGGGTGGATTAAGGGAGACGATAGTCAGAAACAGAACAGACTTCTGAGGTGGGATAGGATAAAAAGTGAGAGAAAAGGACAAATATGAAAAATAGTAGGATGGAGAGACATATAAAATGAGCAATCATAACTGAATATGAATGAGATGAACTCTATCATTTAACAGAAGCGAATAGCAGAATGGACTGGGAACCAAAATCCAACAATATATTGTTTATAAGAGACACACTTGAAACACACACCCACACAGAGTTAAAATAAAGGGTTAGTACAGGATCTATTATGCTTCAGCTGAAGTAAAAAAAGTCAGGGTAAGTAAAAG
The DNA here is from genome assembly GCF_016433145.1 of Gracilinanus agilis. Lineage (NCBI taxonomy): Eukaryota > Metazoa > Chordata > Mammalia > Didelphimorphia > Didelphidae > Gracilinanus > Gracilinanus agilis. The sequence goes on from NW_025375836.1 coordinate 992, forward strand.
TGAAAGAAAAATCATGACCTCAGACAGAACAAAAACAAAAATAGACCTAATTACAAGTGATTATAAGGTAAACTACATTTTGCTAAAAGGTACTAAAGACAACGAAGTAATATTAAAAACTTTTATAGAAAATTTCTCTGAATAAAGTCTTATTTTTCAAATACATAGGAAACTGAGTAAATTTATAAAAATAAGAGCCATTACTCAAATGATAAATGGTCAAAGAATAGGAACAGACAACTTGCAGAAGAAAAAAAATCAAAGGTATGTATAGTCATATGGAAAAATTCTCTAGATCGCTATTGATTAGAGAAAGGAAAATGAAAACAACTTTTGGGTATTACCTCATACCTAACACATATGCCAAAAGCTGGAAAGGTTGAAGGAAAATAGATACACTAATGAAATGTTGGTGGAGTAGTGAACTGGTCCAAACATTCTGGAGAATAATTTGGAACTAGGTACAAAGGGCTATAAAACCTTGCAAAACCCCAAAGAACTAATAAAACCTTTGACTCAGGGGGCAGCTGGGTGGTTCACTGGATTGAGAGCCAGACCTGGAGAAGGGAGGTCCTAGGTTCAAATCTGACCTCAGACACTTCTCAGCTGTGTGACCCTGGGCAAGTCACTTGACCCCCATTGCCTAGCCCTTACCACTCTTCTGCCTTGGAACCAATACACAGTATTGATTCCAAGATGGAAGGTAAGAGTTTAAAAAAAAAAGTAAAAAAAAAAAAAACAACCTTTGACTCAACAATACCACTATTAGATGTATATCCTTAAATGATCAAAGAAATAGGAAAAGGACCTATATGTGTAAAAATATTTTTAGAAACTCTTTTTGTGGTGGTAAAAAATTGGAAATTGAAGAGATATCCATCAATTGGGGAAGGTCTGAACAAAATGTGGCATATGATTGAGATACACATACTATTGTGCTATAAAAAATAACAAGGGAGGGGCAGCTGGGTAGCTCAGTGGAGTGAGAGTCAGGCCTAGAGACAGGAGGTCCTAGGTTCAAACCCAGCCTCAGCCACTTCCCAGCTGTGTGACCCTGGGCAAGTCACTTGACCCCCATTGCCCACCCTTACCACTCTTCCACCTATGAGACAATACACCGAAGTACAAGGGTTTAAAAAAAAATAACAAGGGAGTTAGTTTCAGAAAAATACAAAACCATCATAAGACTTATCTGAACTGTTTCAAAGTGAAGTGGAAAGAACCAGGAGATCTTCGTGCACAGAAAAAGCAATATTGTAATAATGATTAACTGTGAAAGACTTAGCTACTCTGATCAATATAGGGTCCAAGATGATTACAAAGGTCTCAAGATGAAAAACTGCTATCCACCTTCAGAGAGATCTGATGAATGCTGAATGGAAATTGAAGTCTAACTTTCTCAATATCTTTATTTTTTATTGCTTTTTTGGTGAAATAAATAATATAGAAATATGTTTTGCATGATTTCATACATAAAACTGATATCATTTGGTTTGCCTTCTCAGTGGCAGAGAGAAGGAGGGATGGAGAGAACTTAGAAATTATGTTTTAAAGAGAAAAAAATGTTTAAAATAAATAATAATTTAAAAAAAAGATTATAAGCTCCTTGAGGGCAGGGACTGTCTTTTGTTTCTTTTTATGTCCCCAGCACTTACCTGATACATATTAGATATCTAAATATATTTTTATCTAATTGGATTTCCTATTGATCCGATATATAACTTGCTTTGTATGTATTTGTTTGCATGCTCTCTCCCTCACTCAGTTGTGAGCTCCTTATGGGAAAGAACTACATTTTGCCTCTTTTTGTACTCCCAGAGCTTAGCACATTACTTGGCACATAGTGAGTTCTTAATAAATATTGATTGATGGTAAGTGCTTAATAATTTTTTCCTTATTTATTCATTCTGGTTTCTATTTATCCCCAAATAAACTTTCACTGCTTAAACTCTATCTGCCTACACCTTTGTAAGAGGAAATAATCACTAGATACAGCTGGGAGGGCATAATATTTCCAGATTATTTGGAGTAAGATAAAACAGCCAGAGAAGAAAGAAGTCTCTCAAAGTATACCCAGGTCATTTAGATCTAAGGGAGCTTTGGCATAATGGTTAACTAATAAATATGGATTGAATGCCTGCTCTTTGCTATTGAGAATGCAAGGAAATACATTACATAGAAATCCTGGGAAGGGAATCATTCTGGATAATTGGTATTCTGGATAGCTGAGGTTTTACCCCATTTTTTTAAGCAATAAAATTTTATAAAATGTAAATCATATGGGATGAAGATATTTTTAAAACACTTTTTGGCCTTCTTAAAAATGACATAAAGACCATATTTGTACCTTGTCTTGATGGCTTCGTATCATTATTTTGAACATCAATTATTATATGACAACATCCTCAGGATTTATGAAGGTTTGTAAAGCTGTTTTATCTTTACACTGAAAAGCTCCAGGCTATTGTGTTGGATTTTATTTTGTGTTTTAAGTTCTTCAGAATGCTTTTTATGATTTCTCAGTATTCTCTCTTGTTCAGCTCTCACTTGTCTCTGCTGTCTGTCCTGGATTATACTCTATACTCATTCCACATTCTAATTTGCTTCTAATATACATTGTACCTAGAAATGCTTATTCCCAAGCTTGTTAGAATGTGTATAAAATAAGAGTAAGGGTTCTGAGTATGAATTTGAGGGTGTCTCCCCAGAGTAAAGCTGACTTTTGCATCTGTTCTTTTGCTTCTGAAACTCTTTATATGAACTTTTATCTCGATTTTAAATTTATGGAAACTGGCTGTTTGTTAGAATTGGAATATGTTCTAGAGTCTACAGTCATAGCATCTCTCAAGTCTATCAAATTCTCTTTATTCACATAGATGCTCCCCTAGATCAGGACCTCTTTCTGTGTCCCCTGAATTATTACAAGAGCCTCTGCTTTCCACACTCCAATACATCTTGCTAATAGTTGCCAAAATAATCTTCCTAAAGCCCAAGTCTGATCCTACTTTTTCCCCCACTCAAGAAACTTCAATAGTTTCCTACTGCCAGGAGTGTAACATAGGAACCCCTCAGCCAGGCACTGAAAGTCTTTCACAGTGTCTCTAACCAACTATTTGAGGCTTGTTGTGTATACATGATTCACTGTTACTCCATATTCCCAGCCAAACTGTCCTGTTTCCAGCTCCCCAAACTCTCATCTCCCATCATCACCTGCCTATGCCTCTATCCTCTGTCTTCTGTTCCTGGAAGGAAGTCCTTCCTTACAGAACCCTATCTTGCTGCACGGCTGGTTCAAGTGCCATTTTGACAGTTGCTAGTGTTCTCTCTCTCTCTCTCCCTCCCTCCCTCTCTCTCTCTCTCTCTCTCTCTCTCTCTCTCTCTCTCTCTCTCTCTCTCTCTCTCTCTCTCTCTCCCT
>NW_025375837.1:0-4578 GCF_016433145.1 Gracilinanus agilis
TGTGTGTGTGTGTGTGTGTGTGTGTGTGACACACACACACACACACATATGGACTGCAGCGATGAGGGCCAGCTGAGGTTGTGTAACAAATTCATAGTGAACCCAGTCAGAACAATAGTGTGATTTTCTCTATCTTCATTAGGCAGCACACATGTAGGAATGAAAGCTATCAAAACAAAAGCCATCAAGGGAAACATTCCTTGACAGATCTAGCTCATTCAAAGAAAAAGAGAAAATATAGATTTGAATGACTCTGAAACTACGTCAAGCTTAGGGATCACAAGTATACCCTTACAGCAAAACACGGGTATTAGCAATGAGCAGTGGGCCCGGAACAAAACAAAACACTACAGAGAATTCATCCAGGAAAGGAGTGTCAAACTTTGGTGTCATTCCAACATCAAACAAGCTCTTCAGCCTATCAGCCGGAAAAGGACTGCAACTCGTTAACATTTATTTAAAGGAACAAGACTGCCTTCAAATGACTTCTGAAAGGCCTGATTTGGGCCAAGGGAAGCAAGATGAGGAACTTTAGTCAAAAGTCTAGTTTCAGTTAAAAATTAGAGAGGATTGGGAGCAGCTAGGTGTCTCAGTGGTTAGAGAGCCAGAACTGGAGATGGGTGCTGGGTTCAATTGTGTCAGTCACTTTCTAGCTGTATGAAACTGAGCAAGTCACTTCACCTTCATTGCCCATCCTTTACCACTCTTCTGCCTTAGAAAAAATATATAGTATCAATAGTATTGATTTTATGACAGAAGATAAGGGTTAAAAAATTAGATAGGATCACAGAAAATGAAATGGACAATTTTGATGACATAAAATTTAAAAGATTTTTCATGAATTAAATCAATTCAGTTAAAATTAGAAGAAAAACAATTAACTGGGAAAAAATCTTTGTAGCAAGTTGCCCTGATAGAGGTCTCATTTCTAAGACATATAGGGAATTGATTCAGAATTATAGGAACATGAACCATTTCCCAATTTATAAATGGTCGAAACATATCGATAGTTTTCAGTGGAAGAAATTTAACCTCCAATTTCCCATCAGTTACACTGCTTATGATTTTTTTTGAACTTCTCTTTCATATCTTCCTTCTTCAGGAAACTCATCACTGAAAATCTTATTCTGCAAGATTGATTTAGCTTTGGTAATCACATCTCATCAGTATGTTTTGCCCTTCTAATTGAACCTTGTAGAGGGTAGAACCATGTACTCAAGGGCCTCCATTTAAGAAAGGAGTCCAACACATTTGCTGTTTCTCACAAGCTACTCTACTTTGGGACATCTTTGGACTGCATCATGTCTTCCTTTGTCAGTAAATTCATTATTGAGAAATCTCCCAATACTGAAAGATACACCAGTCTTGGTACTCACACCTCAGCAGTAATCTCACTACTGGTCCGTCCTATTTGGAGGGCATAGCAGAGCTTCTTCCAGAACTTCTATTTAAGAAGGGTACCCAAGCCATCCATTTCTTCATTTCCCACTCTGCTGCACTCCTTTGGGCTTTATCATGCCCCAACACTTCCCTCCTAGCAACACCACTACTAGTTTTATACCCCAAAGAGATCAAGAAAGAGGAAAAGGACCCAGAAATATAAAAATATTTATAGTGGCTCTTTTTTTTATGGCAAAGAACTGGAAACTAAAGGGATAGCAAACAAATAGGGAATGGCTGAATAAAGTATAGTAACTAAATAATGGAATACTATCAAGGACGGTCCCAAGCCCGGCTGAAAAAGGAGGAGGGTTGGGCGTGAGGCTAGCAACCTCACCCCGTAAAAAATCTTACTTTCTACAGAAACGGCAACCTCATTAAACCAACAAAACCAACGATCGCCTAGTCTGGAAGATTGCTCTCCAACAGAGTCCATGACGCGTGCTGGCAAAAACCAACAAACTCCAGGTCTTTGTTAACAGATGCCTACGTCAAATCTTGAACATCAGATGGCCTGAAAAGATCTCCAATACCAGACTCTGGGAAAGAACAATTCAGTATCCCATCAGTCAGGACGCTATGAAAAAAAATATGGAACCCACCAGGGAGGAGGAAAGTTGGAAGGCCAAAACAGACCTGGCAAAGATATGCCCAGTTGGGGGAAGTTGCCCAGAACAGAGTCCATTGGCATGAGATGCCCAGTTGGGGGAAGTTGCCCAGAACGGAGTCCGTTGGCGTGAGATGGTTGCGGCCCTATGCTCCTCTGGGAGTCAATAGGAATAATAATAATAAAAATAATAAATTATTCTATAAATATTATAAATGAGAAATGTTGAAAGGGATGTTTTTGAGAAATCTGGGAAGACTTAAAAGTAATGAAGCAGAATAAAGTGAATATAGCCAGAGAATGTTATACAATAACAATATAAAGACAAACAAACTTTGCATGCCTTTAGAAAGCTGATCAATGGAATTGTTGACCACAATTTCAGAGGATTCATGATGAAATATACTACCCATCTTCTGACAGAGAAGTGATGGACTTAGAGTGCAGACTGAGACATATTTTTTGGCCAGGGCCAATGCAGAAAATTGTTTTGCTTGATTTCACATATATGTCACAAGGGTTTTGCTTTCTTTTTTTCTATTGAAAGAAATGGAAGGAAATTGGATTTTTGTTAATTTTTTCCAAAATAAAATTTAATTAACAGATAATTAACTTGAAATGATTCAGAAACCTGAAAACCAAACACAAAAGTAAGAAGTAAGGAGGGAGAGTAGTGCCTGCCTTGGGCTGGCTTATGAAAGGACTAGAAAGGCCTTGAAATAGAGATAGATTGATATCCTCCTTCAACTCCACCCAATACAGACTTCCTCTCTGTGAATCAGGGATAAGCAAAGGGCAGAACTCTGGCTTTTAAGACGAAGACCGCAGTAACTTCCCTTAGGGAAAAATTGGGCAGATTAAAGGCATCTTGAAAATGCACAAAGGAGATAAAAATGCTCAGCAAAACCAGAGAAAATGATCCTACAAACTGTCCAGGAAGTTCCAAGGAAAATCCTCCTGCTGCCTAAGAGAAATAAAAAGCTAGAAACTGGAGCCTGGAATGAGAAGGCAACATTCATTCTAGGTTGGAATATCACTGAAATAGAAGAAATGACAGGTCCTATTTTTATAGTCACACTGAATTCTGTGTCATTGCAACTTCTGAAGTTCTGACTGGGGGAAACAAAAAGTGTTCTCTGTTTTTCCCCTACACTAAAGATACCCAGAAGAGTTTATTTCCTGTATTGGTCGACACAAAACCCCTCCCCCTACTTTTTGATGAACCATCTATCTGCCCATCTACCTGCTCCTCTTCCTCATACACATCAATGTGTGCAACCATTTTGCTAGTTTTCACAATTAAATCTATAAGAATCTGCTCCACCCTCAGTCCCTGGTAAAACTGCTTTATTCTGTTATTGTTGCCAGACTAAAATCCAATGCCACTGCTGCCTTCTGCTAAATTTAGAACACAATGCTGGTCATAATTCCTGCCAAAGGATCTCTGCCAACATTAGGCACAAACATCATTTGAAACATTCAGTCTGGGATTTCTCTAGTGCAAATACTGTCAAATGAAAATCTGAGGCTCTAACTCAATAATATCTCAGAACAAAATCCCAGATACAAAATAGTTGAAAGAATGCTGGAGAGGGAATCAATAGAACTAAGATTGTGTTTCCTGTCTGCTGCTGACTAGTTGTATGACTTTGGATAAGTCACTTCCCTTCTGCTGTCCTCAGATTCTCGTCTGTAAAAATAAGTGGTTGGACTTTGTGTTCTCAAAGGTTCTTTTCAGTGGTAAGTCTTTCTGGGATTCTGTGGGAAGACAAATAATTTTTTACTGGTGTTTTAATCCAACTAGTGAAACACTCTGAAGGTTCTAGCAACTGGAAGTTGTTCTCAAAGACACTACATAGAAATATGAATGAGAGAGATGCAATAGCAAGCAAAAGAATTAAGAGATCTTTGTGGCTGCATTTGATTCCTTAACTGTTTTCACTGGAATTCACTAAAGTAAGATTTGTAATAAGAGCCCCCTACTAGCATCAACCACCTTCGGCTGACACTGGGAGAAAGAGAAGAGGTAATCTTCATTTCTAGAAGCAAGTTCTGCTGCATATGCAGCCAAGGATACCCCTGACCTGTCCTGACACACATACACACACACACACATATGGCTGAAGGGACTCAATTTACTATTATTTCTGGACACATGGTTAAAAAAAACATTGTAGTCCAAGCCAAAGATCCTCCTGTGTAAACCTCCGGCTTCTTCTTCTCTGATCCTATAGCCTCTTCTGTAGTTGTGTGGTACCCCTGAGGTGAAGGAGGGAAAGGAAATAGGGGAAAAGAAAATGGATGGATTTGGGGTCCCATGGTTGCTCCCTATGACACTGATTATGGCAATCAGTGATGAAAAGAAAGAAAATAGTCAATTTTTTGTATTGAGTACCTTCTTTCTTCTTCTTTCTTCTTCTTCCTCTTAGTTGTTTGTTCTTGTTCTTGTTCTTGTTCTTGTTCTTGTCCTTCTTCTCCTTCTCCTTCTCCTTCTCCTTCTCCTCCTCCTCCTCCTCCTCCTCCTCCTCCTC
>NW_025375838.1:0-6847 GCF_016433145.1 Gracilinanus agilis
GAGAGAGAGAGAGAGAGAGAGAGAGAGAGAGTTGCCTATGACATCAGAGAGAGAAATCCACAAATAAGAAAATACCACAACTGTACTTTTTAATTGGACAGCTAGGTGATGTCGTGGATAAGAGTGAGACTCGAGTTCTAATCTAACCTCAGATACTAGCTGTGTGACCCTGGGCAAGTGACCTAATAACTGTTTGCCTCAGTTTCCCCAGCTGTAAAATGGGGATAATAGTTGTACCTATCTCAAAGAGTTTGTTGTGAGAATTGAATGAGATAATAGTGCCTGGCGCATAATAAGTGCTATATAAATGTTAGTTTTTCATTATCTCAACACCTCATAACCCTTATAATGAGGATATTTTCCTTATCCAGTATCTCTCAAATTGGGATCATAGCCTTATTAAGAAGAATTTTCTCTGAGTGACTCTGAATCCAGTCCCTTCCTTCCTTTTTTCAAAGGCATAAAGATCACAGCTAGAATAGTTTAGACATCCATATCTACTGTTCTAACACATGATTCCTGCTTGGAATTCCTGGTCAAATATATTCCCTCCTACTGAGACCATGTTGATTTTTGATACCATCTTTTGAGATGCAAGTCATTCTTTGTAGTTGTGTGTGCTCTGAAATTTAGTGAGCATATTTAATTTTTTTAGCTCCTTTTTTTTTTGTCTATAGGCTCAGGAGTTATAGCTTAGAAATGTTTCCATTTCCAGTGAACTGTGGGGTCAACAAATAAAGATGAGAAAAGTGGTCATGGTCCAAGGTACGTGAAATATAAATATAGCAGTTTGATTTGGTTCTGTTTTGTAGGTTTGTTCATAAAACTGCAATTAGAAGGAATCTAAAAGCCATCTAGTTCGACTCATACCAAAAGCATAAATCCCATCTATAATGTCTCCAAACATTGACCATCTAACTGAATACCTCCAATGATGGGAAATTCATTGATTGTGGAGGTACTAATTATTATCAGGATTTTAAAGAAAAATAAATATCTTCCTTCTTATAACTTCTATCTGTTGTTCCTAATTCTGCCCTCCTGGGGCTAATAATAATGATAGCTAACATTTATAGTGTGTAGTATTTGCCAGGCGCTTTATAATTATTATCTAATTTGAGACTCATAGTATCCCTGGGAGGGAGAGGCTAAGGGTGGCTAGGGGAGGAAAATTAGATGCTATTTTATCCCCATTTTACAGATGAGGGGGAAAAGCAGACAGAGGTTAATTGGCTTGCCCAAGGTCACACAGCTAGTGAGTTTCTGAGAACTGATTTGAACTCAGTTCTTCCTAACTCCAGGTCTGCCACCACCTACCTGAATACTTCTACACTAGCCCTCTAGATATTTGAAAGTAACTAATATATCTTCCCCTAAGTCTCCTATCTTCTTTAAGACAAACATCTCCAGCTCCTACAGTGGATTGGAGTAGGAAATGGTTTTGAATTACCTTACCTCTTCAATCATCTTTCTCTAAAAGCATTCTTCCTTATGCTGAGATTGTCAGGAGGTTCAATAGTATGTAGGTAGGGCACTAGACTTTTGGATTTAAATCTCTGAGGCCTGTAAGGATGGGATTTATGCAAGGGGGATGAGACAAAAGGAGCCAGAGAAGGAGTGGTTGACAGTTGGTGACAGTTACTGGCAGTTGAGACTAGAGAGAATTCTGGGAAATTCTTCAGAGGAAGAAGGAGAAGAGGGGTTCCAGCGGAGGACTGTGAGGAGAGAGGAGGTGGACAACCCAGCTCAGATCCAGTCCCGAGGGCTTCCTGAGGATTTTTCTTTTGGAAACTGAACCCCAATTCCTTGATCAAAGACATTCCATTGCATCTCACCCAGCAAGACTTCAATTGTCGAGTCAGTTAAGTTTTTGGACTCCATTTTGGGAGCGATTTCTTAGTCTCATTTCCCATTACCCAACCTTGTTGAGAGACTCCATTTCAGTAAGAACTTATAATTATAGAAAGGGATAGAAATAGAATAATAGAAATAGAATCAGAAGGAGAAGGTGGGGAGAAGAAGCTTAAGAGTAGGAACCCCAAAGGTTCCCACCCGAGTGACAAACCTCATAGAAATAGAGAAGAGAGTACCCCAAAATCCTCTGCCCTTCACCCCTTTCCCCAACCCCTAAATTGTGAAATAATAAAAGCCATTCATTAGTCAGATAGCGTTCCAGAGTGCCTGAGAGACAACAAGAGAGAGGGGAACCACAGCTTGGTCTGGCTGCCTCCATCTTGAAGCCAGACCACCCACAGTGAAGTTGACTGACCTCGAGGGAGGCTTGTGTGAACCCTGTCCTCATTCAGAATTGGATTGGGGCACCACATACCTCGTCTTATAGGGAAGCCTCACCCCCAACTCCTATGGGGTGGCACAACTATCCAGGTCACCCAGGTTTGGGATGACACCCCCTCGTAGTCTCCCAGTTATATTTGGCATGAGGGGAAAGCTAGAAGAGAGTCTCACCCCATACAGACTCTCTCTCTCTCTCCCCTTCTATCATAGCATTGGTAGCTGGCTCTTTTTATTGTTACAGGCCCCATTCTAGCTCTTATTCTGCTATCCTGTGATCAAGACTTTGGGGCTATCTTTTGAAACACAAAATATAATTTTTCATGGAAAGATGATTTTTTTGTACATAAGCATGTACATGTATGTATATATATATATTTCCTGAAAGCATGACAAAATCAGAGGTATGCTCAGAAATCTTTAATACCTGTCTCTCTAGAAAAAACAAATATATATATGGCATGTTTTAAGGTTTAATCTGCACTATTAATGTTTTTTCCATTGCTTCCTCAAGTCAAGACAATCAACCAAATAATAAATCAATTCTTGGTTTGCAGTGTTTGCTGATTTCCAAGGTGTAAAAGGTCTCATTGAAAAGTGAACCAGCCAGCTCTCTTGGGTCTCTAGGAGCAGGCTCTAGCATACTCCTGAGTAAAATCAGAATTTATGGATAAACTGTAGATTTATATGATTTTTTTCCCAACTAGGAAAGAGTTGGGTTATCTTGGTTGATTTTGACCATCTAGGTATAAAGCAAGTTTGGTACAAATCTGCATACCTTCACTCTCTGTCTCAATACTCTTTTATATTTTGATGCTTAAATCACCTGCTGTCTCTGCTCTAGACACTCTAGCAACAGATATAATCTACATTTTAGTGTCTAGGATACATTAAGCACAAATCACAGTTATTAAACCTCTTTTTTTTTCCATTACCAGGAAAATGAGTGCTATTTCCAAAGCACTTAGCAAGAACTTTTTCTGTGTTCCACTCTATATGATAAATTCTAGTCAAATATAGTAAAAGAAATTGATGGAAATAAATGTTTTTTGAAGTCACATGGTAAACTACTCTAGTTTATTAAAGATGTATATTTTCTTTTTTTCTAATTTTCTGTTATATACTTAATAACCACTACTAACAACAAAAACATTTAAAGAAAGAAATGCATATGAAAATTATGTGCCAAACCAAAAACTCCATATTGTTTACAATCTGTTCAAAGATAATATAAATTTTAAATGTGTGCTAATATAAGCATCCTCTGCTTTTGATCCCTTTGGATTTGCTTTGTTTTGCTTCTTTTTTCTCTTGATTTTGTGGCTATTATTTTTAAAATAATTATAGTAAGTATTATTCTTATTCTCTTTTCTTCTCTTTTCATCTCCTCAGATATTTCCCTTATTTTCTTTATATTTCCAATAGTTATCATTTCTAAAAACAAAATAGAATCCATTACATTTAAAGATGTATAATTTCTATTTACCTTTGTTCTACAAGCAACAGAATAATTTATTATTTTTCTTCATGTTACAGAAATAAGAATTACCCAAGAATTATTGGCAAGGATTATCTTCTAAATTTTTATTTCAAAAACTCCTTTAACAGCTCTACCTATTGATTTTTTTTAAAACCTTGTCTTCTGTCTTAGAATTGATGCTAAGTATCTGTTCAAAGGTAGAAGTAAGGTAAAGGCTAGGCAGTTGGGGTTAAGTGACTTGCCCAGAGCAAAACAGGTAGAAAGTGTTTGAGGCCAGATTTGAACCCAGATCCTCCCAACTCCAAGCTTGGTACCCTATCTCCTGAACCATCTAGTTGCCTCTTGCAGATTGACTTTTAGAAAAAGTCTTATCTTCTTAACTCTGAAGGAATACTGTACAAATTTAATTATAAACAGTGAAAATAGATTTTAAAAAATTATAACTAGAAAGGTCTTTAGAGTTCAAAGCATTTAAATTCCTCATTTTGCAGATGAGAGAACCAAATTAGAGGCCACAGTTTCTTCAGTTATAAAATGAGAATCTTGAACTAGTCTCTGAAGCCCATTCCAACTCTCAAGCTATGATTCCACAAATTGTACAGGATTATTCATGTTTAATTGTCAGAGTGAGGGCTTAAACTTAGACCCTCTGACTCTATGTCCTGAACTCTTTCTAACATCCCATGTTCAGTTGGAAATGTCAAATAATAGAACCAGAGGATCACAGATTTGGAGATGGAAAGAACATCAGAGACCATCTAGTTCAAGTCCTTCATTTTATAGTTAAGGAAGCTTATGCCCAGGGAAATTAAGTGTCTTGCCCAAGGCCACCCAGGCGATGAATATCAGAGATAGGTTTGAAGTTCTCTGACTTCAGAACCAGTTTTTCTACACCATGTTGTCTCTCCCATGAAACGTCTGAGTTGGAAAGAACTTTAGAAACTATCCAAGTCTCTGTAGTGAACTCTATTCACTAGTATAATATTCACTATTATAGCAACCAGAAGAATAATTCATAGGGAGAGGACAGGATACTAAATGGTCTAAGATGACATGGGGGTGGGAAAGAGGGGGGGAATAGTAGGGGACACCAAGAAAAATCTGAGTAAATAAGAAAAATAGGATATTCTATTACACACAAAGAGGGCATGGGAAGGGGAGGGGATAAATACTATCATAAGAAGGAGAGGAAGAGAGCATTAAGAGGGTATAATCAAACCTTACTCTCAGTATAATCAACCCGGAGAGGGAAGAGTAGCTTTATTATCCATTCGGATAAAAAAAAAACCCTATCTAACCCTACTGAGAAAGTCAGAAGGGACAAACCAAAGGGAACAGAGGAGTGGGGAGGTCAAAAAAGGGAAGGGAGAAGAAGGGGGAGGGAATTCATTAGGCCTTTAAAAATAAAAAGAGGGGAATAACATGGGAGAGGATAAGGGACACCGGCTCAAAGCAAACCACTGGTTTAAAAGAAAATAGTGTAGGAAGAAGGGGTGGGTCTAGAGGAGGATACAAAAATGTCAGTGAATGCACAACTGATAATTGTAACTCTGAATGTGAATGGGATGAACTCGCTCATAAAACAGAAGCAAATAGTAGAGTAGATTAGAAACCAAAATCCCACCATATGTTGTCTACAAGAAACACAGATGAGACGGTGGACATACACAAGTTAAATGTTCAGGGCTTGAGCAAAATCTTTTGGGCGTCAAATGAAAAAAAGAAGGCAGGAGTGGCTATTATGATCTCTGACAAAGCCAAAGTAAAAATAGATATGATTAAAAAAGACAGGGAAGGTCATTACATCCTGATTAAAGGTAGTATAAACAATGAGGAAATAACACTGCTCAATATGTATGCACCAAGTGGTATAGCATCCAAATTCATACAGGAGAAATTGGCAGAGCTCAAGAAGGAAATAGATAGTAAAACCATAATAGTGGGAGATCTAAATATTCCTCTTTCAGATTTAGATAAATCAAACCAAAAAATAAATAAGAAAGAGGTAAGAGAGGTGAATGAAGTCCTAGAAAAATTAGATTTCATTGATATGTGGAGAAAAATAAATAGGGACAAAAAGGAATACACCTTCTTTTCAGCTGCACATGGTACATTCACAAAGATTGACCATGTAATAGGGCATAGAAACATTGCAAACAAATGCAAAAGAGCAGATATAATAAATGTAACCTTCTCAGATCATAATGCAATAAAAATAATAATTAATAAGGGCACATGGAGAGGAAAATCAAAAACCAATTGGAAATTAAACAATATGATTCTCCAAAACCAATTTGTCAAAGAAGAAATCATAGAAACAATCAACAATTTCATTGAAGAGAATGACAATGATGAGACATCCTACCAGATTCTGTGGGATGCAGCCAAGGCAGTACTCAGGGGGAAATTTATATCCTTGAATGCATATATTAACAAATTAAGGAGGGCAGAGATTAATGAATTGGGTATGCAACTCAAAAAATTAGAAAGCGAACAAATTAAAAACCCTCAGATGAAAACTAAATTAGAAATACTAAAAATTAAGGGAGAAATTAATAAAATCAAAAGTAAAAGAACTATTGAATTAATAAATAAGACTAGAAGCTGGTATTTTGAAAAAACAGATAAAATAGACAAAGTACTGGTCAATCTAATAAGAAAAAGGAAAGAAGAAAACCAAATTGACAGTATAAGAGATGAAAAGGGAGACCTCACCTCTAATGAAGGGGAAATTAAGGCAATCATTAAAAACTATTTCACCCAATTATATGGCAACAAATATAACAATTTAGGAGATATGGATGAATATCTACAAAAATATAAATTGCCTAGATTAACAGCAGAAGAAATAGAATACCTAAATAATCCCATATCAGAAATAGAAATTGAACAAGCCATCAAAGAACTCCCTAAGAAAAAATCACCAGGACCTGATGGATTCACAAGTGAATTCTATCAGACATTCAAAGAGTAACTAATCCCAATACTATACAAATTATTTGATATGATAAGCAAAGAAGGAGTCCTACCAAATTCCTTTTATGACACAAATATGGTACTGATTCCAAAGCCAGG
>NW_025375839.1:0-5555 GCF_016433145.1 Gracilinanus agilis
TTTACCCCCTCCCGCCTTGGCCCTCCCTCGGCTCCGCCTCCCGGTCGAGCTTCGCTCCTGCCAGCCCCTCGGCTCCCCCCCCCCCCCACCCCCCCCGTCTCCCCGGCTTGTTCCTCCCTCCAGCTACCTGGCCCGCGCCATAGCACCCAGATTTTTAAAGGAAAAACCAAATGAGATACAGTTGGAAATAGATCATAAAATAATAATTGTGGGGACTTTAATTTTCCCTTCTTGGAAGTAAATAAATTTAACCAAAAAATAAATAAGAAAGAATTAAGGAGATGAACAGAACCTTAAAAAAGTTAAAATATGGTAGCCTTGACATATCTGCATGAGGTTAGTAGGAGATTTAAGTCTGAGCATACTCATAATCCAAACATAGTTTCCGGTGGTTTAGAGAGCATAAATACTCTGCATAAGTCTTACTTTAACAATCATCACACTGTGGAAGTAATCCTGCATCCCTGAGGGGTTGTGGAATCAGAACAAAAGTTTCATTGGTATGACTAAGCTGGAATGACTTGGCTTTGTAAAGAGTATGGTCCTGACAGCAGATTGTGCCTCCTGCCTAAGAACCAATCTAATAAAATATGGCATTGGTAATGTATGTTAACTGAGAATCAGATGGGCTACAGTGATCAAATTAAATGCTGATAAAAACATGGGGGAAAAGACCCAATATTAGAAAATAAAATGGAAATACACATTAAGAGTTAGAAAGCTGTTCATGCTCACTGACCTAAAGATCCCATTATTAGCATTAGGCCCTAAGAGTATTATTGAAAGGGTAAAAAGCTCAGTATGTTTGAAAATATTCATGAAAGCTTTGTAATGACAAAATAGCAGGAAATAATACAAATGCAATGAATGGAAGAAATGGCCAAATAGATTGTGATAATTGAACATAATGGATTGTATTAGGCTATTAGAAATGACAATTATTGGAAATATAAAGAAAATAAGGGAATTATATGAAGAAATGAAAAAAGAAGAGAATAAGAATAATATATATTATGATTACATTAAAAAATGATAGCCACAAAATCAAAAGAAAAAATTATCCAAGTAAAACAAATCCAAAGGGAACTCAAAGGTAGATGTTTATATTAGCACACATATATAATTTACATACTTTTAAACAAAACTGTGAATAATGTGGAACTTGTGATTTTGCATGTAATTTTCTTTTTTCACTAGTTTTTTATGTTTTTTGTTGTTCATGGGGGTTAATTATATAATAAAGAAAAACAAGCCAAAGAGCCCAACTAAAGATGTCACCAAAGATGATCTACTCTGCAAATGTGAACCTAATTATTATTAAAAAGATATATGGTCAGTAAAAAAGGAACATTTAAATAATCCTTAGAAAGAAAATCATAGTCTCTGTGAGTTAACTTGAACCCAGGTTATCTTGATTCCAAGATCATCACTCTATCCATTAAGCTATGCTGATTCTACATCCCCTTTAATCATAGATAATTGAAAGTTGCCTATGCTTTCATGCCCCATTCTTCAATCTCCATGTGGTAGGAAAAATTATTTTCATATAATTTATTCATATAATTATTTTCATATAAACTGCAGAGTTTATATAAGAAGTCTAAATACTAAAATCACTGAGCCCTTAGAAAAATAATCATCAGGGACATCTGGGTAGCTCAGTGGATTGCAAGCCAAGGCTAGAGATGGGAGGTCCTACATTCAAATCTGACCTTAGATACTTTCTAGCTATGTGACCCTTGGCAAGTCACTTAACCCCTATTGTCTAGTCCTTACCACTCTTTTGCTTCGGAACATGAATACACAATACTAATTCTAAGATAGACGATAAAGGTTTAAAAAAAAGAAAAAGAATTATGACTAGTTCTTATCATAGCAGTTGGCTATAGCACTGAGTTTTTAGTCTCTTTTTCAGTCAAATTCCTCGAAAAACTTATCTTCACTTAGAATTGAATTCTGTTACACTGAGCCTCTAATCCCACTCATAATCCTCAAAATTTAACTTGCCATCTCATCAGTCAGCTGAAAATGCTCTTTCCAAAATTATCAATTGGGATCCCTGACTCAAGTCTCTCCTCATTTCATTCCATTCTTGACACAAACTGTGAAGGTGATTTTCTCACCCCATATTCAATGAAGTCTAATGGTTCCCTATTACTTCTAGGATCAAATATAAATTAAACACAAACTTCTAAATCCTCTTCCTACTTGGTGTCTCAGCATTTAATACAGTTTGTGACTCTCTTGGACACTGCTCTCTGAGTTCTGACAATCTTTTGCTTTGGAATGCAAACTATATGCCAGTGAGACTGGCTTTAATTTCTGGGGAAATTATTGAAAATATCATTAAAAGCTGCAGCTAGATGCCTGAGTGGATGGGGAGCCCAGCCTAGAGCTGGGAGCTCCTGAACTCAGAATCTTCTCAGCTGTGTGACCTGGACAAGTCACTTAAACTCCATTGCCCATTCTTTTGTCTTATAAACAATACACAGTATTGATTATAAAATGGAAGGTAAAGGCTTAAAAGACCCCCAACAAAATATCATTAAAGAAATCATGGTTACCTAGAAGGGGAAGCAACGATCACAAAAAGACAGTGTGGTTTCATCAAGAAACAAGTTGTGCCAGATTAAACTAATATTTTTTGACAGAATTATTTAAGTAGTAGATAAGAGGAATCCTGTGGATATGGTTTACCTAGATTTTAAAGCACATTTTAGAATAGAGAATCTCATACAAATCTTATTGAGAAGATGGAGAGACATGGATTAGAACAAATGGATTCAGTTAATTGGATGACTGGACTCACAGAGTAGTTCTTAATGATTCAAGGGCAAGATGGGAACATATTTTCAGTGGAGAGACCCAGGGATCTGGGCTTTGCCCTTTGCTATTTAGCAGTTTTATCAATGACAGAAAAATCATAAGACATACATCAGATTTTAAATTGACACAAAGCGGGAGGGATTGCTTAATACAGTAGATGCTAATATCCAAAAGGATCTTTACAGGCTAGAGCATTAGGATGAAAATTTATTGCTAATGCTTTATCATCTAAAATTTTCTAAATAATGCTTTATTTATCACTATTTCTAATAGGGTTTGGTATGTTTTTCTTTTTAAAAATTTTAAAAAAATTAATTTTTATTGTCATGTAAAACACACTTCCATATTGGTCACTGTTGTAATACATAATAAGCAAAACCACAAAATAAAACCAAAAACATTGATGTGAAAGACAACTCAAATAGTTCTTTCTCTGCAGGTGGATAGCATTCCCTGTCATAAGTCTTTTAGTATTGTCCCAGATCTTTGCATTGCTGAGAGTAGTCAAGTTTTCACAAATAATAATCTTCTAATTTTGCTGTTATTGTGTACAATGTTCCCCCAAGTTCTGCTTATTTTGCTCTGCATTAGTTCCTGCATGTCTTTCCTTTTTTTGAAATCATGTTGCTTATTATTTCTCACATTACAATAGTATTCCATTACCGACATGTACCAAAATTTGTTCAGTCATTTCCGAAATGATGGATATTCCCTCAATTTCCAATTCTTTGACACCACAAAAAGAGCAGTCATAAATATTTTTGTACAAGTAGGTCATTTCCCCTTTTTTATTATCTCTTTGGCATATAGACCCAGTAGTGGAATTACTGGATCAAAGGGTATGCACAGTTTTATAATCCTTTGGGTAAAGTTATAAATTGTTCTTCAAAATAGTTGGATCAGTTCACACAACTCCTTGGTATGTTTTTCAAGTCTCTTTCCTCATTCCTTTGTTCATGAAAATCATAGCAATGTTTTCATATTCCTTATTCTGAAGCAGCTTCTAAAATTGGGATGATGAAGATTGAGATTGTGATCTCCATTTGTCTGGTAAACAGGAACTAGTTTAAGACAGGTATATCTGAGAGCAGCATGGCAGCATCCTTGGGTCCCTCTTTGTGGTGAATAGAAACGGTCACTCCTCACTAGACTTAACCTGATTTCTTCATCTAGATAATGGAATCCTATGATCAGAGAGGGCCTGAAAAATTATTAAATTCACCTCTTCATTAAGTATACACTAAATAATGACCTTTTGAAATTGTATTTAATGACTCAAAATGCTGAATTTGCATTTGTCTTTGATCACTGAGAGAGATCACTTACCATTTAATTTATGGTTATTGCTAGCTTGATTAACACATTGATTTTCTTACCCAGAATCTAGTCTCTTAGAATTTTTTATCATAGTAAGGCTGAATCCAAAAAGATGAAATTCAATAGGGACAAATGTAGTCTTACAATTGGATCCAAAAAATCAGCTTCAAAAGTATGAAGAGGAAACATGGTTAGATAGAAACTGTTCTGAAAAAGATACAGTGATTTTAGGAGCTTCAAATTCAGTATGAGTCAGCAATGTGAAGTAATTACCAAAGAAGGTAATGGACTGTGTTTAGAAGGGCATAGTTTCTGGAAATAGGAAGGTATTACTGTGCTCTGTCCTCAGACTTCATTCTGAATATTGTGTTCGATTTGGGGCACCACAATTTGAGAAAGACTAATGTGCTAGAAAGTGTTGAAAAGAGGGCAATTAGAATGGGTCTTTAGCCCATGTCATATAGGAATTGGTTGAAAGGACTGCTTCTTCATCTAGGAATCTGCCTTTCTTCTCAATATTCTGGATTTTCTCTCCCACTGTTCTAAAGGCAAGTAGAAAAATTGAAAACATCTAATCCATTTCTTCTTATAGTTCCTGACCAATCTTCTTTCTTTCTATTAGCCTTTCTCCTAATCCTACCTTCTTCACCCCACAATGCCATGGAAGAGAAATTTGTCCATATTATTTTATCATAAACAATGCTGATTTATGTAAAAGGAATGTGAATTTTTTATCTCTGAAATACTAATTCACATATTCCTCCTATAGTCTTTCTGATGTCCTTATCCCTTTTAATATTTTGTTCTTTAGATTATTTTACACATAGATGTTCTCTTTGTTCTTTCAATGACTTTCAGGCAATGTGTGCCTTTAAAAAAAAGAAAAGAAAACAACTTTTCCTACCCACACAATTGTGCCTTTTTTTTAAGCCTGAGTGAAAGCAGGCATTTACTTCATTATCTTTCATTCCTATATTACCCAATTTAATCTTATGTTTTGGATTGCCCCACTATTTTCTTCCACCATTTCTCAATTGCCTCCACTTCCTTTCCTTTCACTCACTTCTAAATTGCTTATAATCTGGCTTCCAACCTTATCACTCATTTGGAACTACTCAAAGTTGCCAATGTTCTCTGAATCACCAAACCCAGTGTCTTTAATCAGTCTTCATCCTTCTTGAATTCTCTGTATGATACTGTTTACCTCTCTGAGTTTTTTTTTTTAACATTTATTAATATACATTTTTAACATGGTTGCCTGATTCATACTCCTCTTATCCCCTTCACCCCACCCCCCCGGACTCCCCCCACCCATGGCCGATGCGCATTTCCACTAATTTTGTCATGTGTCCTTGATCAAGACCAATTTCCAAATTGTTGGTAGTTGCATTGGTGTGGTAGTTTCGAGTCCA
>NW_025375840.1:0-5008 GCF_016433145.1 Gracilinanus agilis
ATATATATATACACTTTCCTAGGGACTTGGCAATTTTTTTGACATGTTTTCCACTGATAAAAAGGAAAACTTCTTCTTTTGTTATTAATTTATAAAAACTTTACCACACAATTCAAATATGAATTTCACATGGTTCCATAAATAATATTTTGGGTATGTTGATTTAGTGATACAACTCAAATATATTTAAGCACAACTCACCTCCTCCTTGTATCCAACCATTTTTTACTAATCTGTGGAAAATGGTATGTTTGTAATGCAATCTTAAACCACTTTTTGAAAACCCTGCTTTTCCTGTACATAAGGCTTGAAAATTCTCACAAGTTCTGGGGCAAATATCAGCAAAGAGCTAAAAAAAATAGAAAAGATAATTTGCAAAATTAAATTCTCAAATTTCAGATTTTCTTCAGGGAGGGGCACTTTAAACAAATGACCTCTTACCTCAAATATCAGTTTTCCAATGGGCTGTTTATTAAATGAGATGTCCAAGAAGACCATTGGATACTATTAAGATTAGGAAATAAATAAAGAAAAAAGTCAATAAATCAATGACCAAACAAAACAGCTTAAATTCTGACCCTCTCTGGAAGGGAAATTGATCCTGATATTAAAGCCTTAGTTACCTTCTACCAAAACATTTATTGGGGAAGCAGAGTTTCAAATCTTGTTGCTCCTGTCTTGACTCATATTTGACACCCTTTTTTTTCCCTTAGGCTAACAGTAAGCATTGGGGGAAATTGTCTGTGCCCTAGGAGGGGCATCCAAAAAACAGAAGGATACTGAGGTGAGATTATTTTTTTTTTAGGAGAGAACTTAAGAAGGACCATTTTGATCAGCAAGCTTTTTTTAAAAGCACTTATGTAAAGCACTAGAGAAGATATAAAGCCCAAAATAAAGCATAGACCCTGTCCTCAAGGAGTTTACATTCTATTGATTTATTTCAAATCCAATCCAAATCAGTTACTATTTAGACTTTATTTGCCTTGATTAGCACAAAAATGATGTAAAACATAAGTTATATGCTTGAAAATGTCTTTATATTTATTGGACTGCAGATGTTCATTTTAGAAACAAATATAAATTACTATTATCCAAATAGCCTTAAATGAATATTATATGAATATAAATTATGATTCCCTTGATATATCTCCTAATTGACATGTATTTGATTATAAAACTTAAGAGTAATGAAATCGCTTAACAGAAAACATTGTGTAGGAAACAGAATAGAAAAGAGAAATCATTTCTTCATATAATTAATTTATTAATTGAAGTAAATGACCTGGAACAAATCACTAAGCCTCCCTGGGTAGCACAAATATAACTCTGGTTGTGTTTGTGTACATTTCTATTTACAAAATTTATTCCCCTTGTTGTAGGTATAATTGATCTTGTATGAGGGTTTAATATTGATAGCCAGTTGATAGCTGGTATAGATAAGCTGAAACTGTCAGGGTAACTTATTTGAAGGTGGTGGATGAAATGCTGGACAGAGCTTAACCCAACTCTTATTTAATTATATCTATGAGGAGAGGGAGGGACAGAATAAAGGAGGAAGGAATAAACAGGAAATCTCTTACCCTAATTCTAATATTTCTTTTTTTTTTTAAAAACCCTTAACTTCCATGTATTGGCTCCTAGGTGGAAGAGTGGTAAGGGTGGGCAATGGGGGTCAAGTGACTTGCCCAGGGTCACACAACTGAGAAGTGTCTGAGGCCAAATTTGGACCTAGGACCTCCATTCTCTAGGCCTGACTCTCAATCCACTGAGCTACCCAGCTGCCCCCTCCTAATTCTAATATTTCTAAATCAACTTCCCCAGTCTAAATCCTTGCATATTTTCTTCTTGTTCACCAAGGTGAACCTCCTTAAACTATTCTCAACTATCTAAGATTCAATTTCTATCTAACTAAACTTATTCTAATAGATAAACCTAAATTTATATTAACCTCCTTAAAATAATCTGTGAAAATTAATAAATTGCCTGAAGCTGTCAGATATAGCTGTTAGAATCTCTAGGCTGTCAGACTCTCTTGGCAGAGAGCCTAACACTGACACTGTTCAAGTGAGAGGGAACAGAGCCCCCTCTGGTAGCTGTTTCTCTCTCTGGGAGAAAAGCTCTCACTCCAACCAACTCTTCTTCAGCTTCTTAGATTAATCCAATTTAGTTAATCCAACTTCTCAAAGTTAACTCTCTCAAATAAATTACAGATATTCTCAGAGAAAATGCTCCAGCAACCTGCTCTCGTGAGGAAGTTCAAGAGACAGGTCCAGAATTCCCAACTGTCACTCTCTTTCCCCTACTTTCTTTTAATTTTTTTTTAAATTTCTTTTAATATTGATTTTTTAGAAAAGTTAACATGGTTACATGATTCATGCTCTTAATTTCCCCTTCACTTCCCAGCCTACCCTCCCCCCATAGCTGGTGTGCATTTCCACTGATTTTAACATATGTCATTGATCAAGACCTATTTCCAAATTGTTGATATTTGTATTGGTGTGGTAGTTTTGAATCTACATCCCCAATCATGTCCGCCTCAACCCATGTGTTCAAGCAGTTGTTTTTTCTTCTGTGTTTCCACTCCTACAGTTCTTCCTCTGAATTTGGGTAGCTTTCTTTTCCATAAATCCCTCAGAATTGTCCTGGGTCATTACATTGTTGCTAGTACAGAAGTCCATTACATTTTATTTTACCACAGTGTATCAGTCTCTATGTACAATGTTCTTCTGGCTCTGCTCCTTTTGCTCTGCATCAGTTCCTGGAGGTCTTTCCAGTTCACATGGAATTCCTCCAGTTTATTATTCCTTTGAGCACAATAGTATTCCATCACCAGCATATACCACAATTTGTTCAGCCATTCCCCAATTGAAGGGCATACCCTCCTTTTCCAGTTTTTTGCCACCACAAAAAGCACAGCTATAAATATTTTTGTACAAGTCTATTTATCTATGATCTCTTTGGGGTACAACCCCAACAATGGTATGGCTGGATCAAAGGGTAGGCAGTCTTTTATAGCCCTTTGAGCATAGTTCCAAATTGCCATCCAGAATCAGTTCACAGCTCCACCAGCAATGCCTTAATGTCCCAGTTTTGCCACATCCCCTCCAACATTCATTACTCTCCCCTACTCTCATTTTAGCCAATCTGCTAGGTGTGAAGTGATACCTCAGAGTTGTTTTGATTTGCATTTCTCTAATTATTAGAGATTTAGAACACTTTCTCATGTGCTTATTGATACTTTTGATTTCTTTATCTGAAAATTGACTATTCATGTCCCTTACCCATTTATCAATTGGGGAATGGCTTGATTTTTTTATACAATTGATTTAACTCCTTGTATATTTGAGTAATTAGACCCCTGTCAGAATTTTTTGTTATAAAGATTTTTTCCCAATTTGTTGTTTACCTTCTGATTTTGGCTGCATTGTTTTTGTTTATACAAAAGCTTTTTAGTTTGATATAATCAAAATCATTTATTTTACATTGTGTGATTTTCTCTAACTCTTGCTTGGTTTTAAAATCTTTCCTTTCCCAGAGATCTGACAAATATACTATTCTGTGTTTACTTAACTTTTTTATAGTTCCCCTCTTTATATTCAAGTCATTCACCCATTCTGAATTTATCTTGGTGTAGGGTGTGAGATGTTGACCTAAACCTAATCTCTCCCATATTGTTTTCCAAATTTTCCAGCAGTTTTTGTCAAATACTGGATTTTTGTCCCAAAAGTTGGGCTCTTTGGGTTTATCATATATTGTCTTGCTGATGTCATTTACCCCAAGTCTATTCCATTGATCCTCCCTTCTGTCTCTTAGCCAGTACCATATTGTTTTGATGACTGCTGCTTTATAGTATAGTTTAATATCTGGTACTGCTAGGCCCCCTTCCTTCACATTTTTTTCATTATTTCCCTTGATATTCTTGATCTTTTGTTATCACAAATGAACTTTGTTATGGTTTTTTCTAATTCAGTAAAAAAGTTTTTTGGTAGTTTGATAGGTATGGTGCTAAATAGGTAAATTCCTCTGCTTTCTTAAAGAGTCCACAACGACCTTTTTCCATCTCCTTTCTTAAAGGGGAAGTAGTAAAGTAGGCAAACCCCTTTCTCTGATCTTAAAACTTATTCTTAATAAAACTAAATAAATCCTAAACATAACTCCCCTCCCCCTTCTCTCTCTCTCTCTCTCTCTCTCTCTCTCTCTTTCTTTCTTTTTCTCTCGTTCTCTCTCTGTATATATTTATATATTAATGATAATTGTAAATAGGTGTAATTAGCTTAGTTAAGAATGGAGTGTAGTCAGATGTAGGATTTATAAAAGTGATTTGAGACTTCCTAGGCTGCTTTAAGATTTGCCATGGAACCCTGGCGAGGTCAGAAGAAGAGAATTTTGCAGTGTGTCTTAAGAGCATCAGTTTGAGAAACCATCAACCACTTCTGGGACAGAGACTCCGAGGTTGGTTGTTCCTGGCTTTCCCTCTGATCCGCTTTGGAGAGTTTGTGGACAATTTGCAACATCTTGAATCTGAAGGAGTTGAAAAGGTGTTTTGATCAGAGTGCAGGAGAGTTATTAAGCAGCTCTTCTGAACTCCTCTGGGGGAGCCAGAGAGCAGCTGCTGAGAACAGCTCGTGACAGACTGGCAGAGTTTGATCTTTGGCAGAAGGAAAAGGAAGTTTGGCAGATCTCTACAACGTTACGTTCATAACTTTTGGAAATAGGTTTAGCGAGTTAGAATTTATAATTTAGATGGACAGCATAGATTAAGGAGGATTGCCATTTGGTAATCATGGAGTCTTCCCTTGTGGGAAAGTTGGGTTGGGAATTTATTTAGAATGATTAGTTAATAGGGAATTTCTTATCAATACTGATTTCCTTTTACTTTCTCCTTTATACAATTTAATAGTTATAATAAATAGTTTTTATATAACCGGCCTAAGCAGAAGTTTTCCTTCAACTGCTTGAGCAGCCATTTTCCTCAATGGTCAACCTCAAGAGCCTGTCCACACAAGTG
>NW_025375841.1:0-6395 GCF_016433145.1 Gracilinanus agilis
TTATATATTATATACAATATAACAATATGTTATTGTTGTTGAGTCACTTCAGTCATGTCTGACTCTTCATCACCCCTTTTTGGTTTGTTTGTTTTTTTATTCAAAAATTTTTTTTAATTTTCCCAATTACATGTAGTAACAATTTTCAATACATGTTTTCTAAAACTATAAGATTCAAATTATCTCCTTTCCTCTCTTCCTCTCCTCTCTCAGAGAAGGTAAGCAATTTGATCTGGATTATACATGTATCATCATGCCAAACATAATTCCATATTGGTCATTGTTGGAAGAGAACACTCATCTAAAAGCATAACCTTTGGAGGGTTTTCTCGGCAGAGATACTAGAGTGGCCAGCCATTTCCTTCTCCAGCTTGTTTTACAGATAAGGAAACAGAGGCAAGCCGGATTAAGACCTAGTATTGTGTCTGAGGTTGCATTTGAATTTAAGTCTTCCTGAATCCAAGTCTTTATCCGATGTTCCACCTACCCTCCCCAAGAAAATCCCTCTGGTCCCTCTTTGCAGGGCAACCTATCTTCTCCTAGGTTCTGAAAGTGCTTTAGGCTAAAAAGGCCAGGAAACCATTCTACTGTGCTCTCCAACCCTCTGTAGCACTGTTCACTTGGGCAAGTGGAACCTTTTGATTAGAGATGAAATAGCAAGAGGGCCCCTTTCCCTTCCCTTCCCAGGGACCTCTCATGTGCTCCAAGGCCACCCACATGCTTTGTTAGTTTGCATTTGCCCTGCAATCTTTCATGCCAGTTGACTTTCCATCCCAAATCCCTTCTCACATTAAACACAAACCCACACACTCTGTCCCATTTTCTTTTGAAATAAATCATAAGTCCATGCCAGAAATGATTCGGGTGTTCTCCGGAATTTGTAAACAGCATTAAAGTCTTGTGGGAAATGTCACAGTGTGTTGGTCTGAATTTATTAAGTAATTTCTCAGCTTAAAATATATCTTTCCAGGATGCTGTCTGACAACATTTTGCCTCTAATGGAATTTTATCCACTCTCCATCACAGAGCACCCTCCCATCTCCAAACATGGATTTCCAAGCTCCTCCCCAGTTGTTGTCCAAGCTAGTGGATTTTAGACAAGCAGCACATGCCGATGAAGGATTGAAGGATGTTAGAACTGAAAGGGACCTTACAGTCCATGTCTTCCAACAATTTCATTCTATCAACTACCTCTGATGCCCAGAAATGAGTAGAGACTATCTGGCTTCATGAAGCTAGACTGTGACTGAGTCCAGGACAAAGTCTAGAGCTCAGACTGGTTTCAACTCTATGGAACAAAATATCCTTCCTGAGATAAGGAAGTTACTCTTTTTTTTTAAGATAAGTTACTTTTTTAACTATTTGTTTCTTACAGTAAAATATTCAGTTAACTCTCTCCCTCCCTTTCCTCCCCCATTAGAGAAGACACCATTTGACAAAAAGATAGATGTATATATAAAACTATGTCTCATTTATTTTATTTCAATTTGTCAGTTTTTTCTCTGGAGGTGGATATACACAAGTCATTCTTCAAATAATATTTCTGTTGCTGTATATAATATTCTCTTGGTTCTGCTTATTTCACCCTTCAGAATTTCATGTAGGTCTTTCCACGTTTTCCCAAAATTAATCTGCTTTTCATTTCTTACGACACAATAGTATTCCATCACAATCATATGCCACAACTTGTTTAGCCATTCCCCAATTGATGGCATCCTTCAATTTCTAGTTCTTTGACACCACAAAGATTACTTTACAAATATTTTAGAACATATAGGTTCTTTTCCTTTTTCCTTGATTCCTTTAGGAAATAAACCTAATATTGGAATTTCTGGGTCTAAAGGTATACACGATTTTATAACTCTTTGAGTATAATTGCAGATTGCTCTCCAAAATGGTTGCATCAGTTCACGGTTCCACCAGCAGAATATTGATGTCCCTATTTTTCCACATCCCTCCCATCATTTGTCATCACCATGCTGGTAACTCGAGCTTTGGTTACCATCTCCCTCAGCTTCTCTCCTCTCTGATTGAAGGGCTGGAGGATGGAATACTGGACTCCTCCCAAAGCTTTCCATTTAGACTTCCAGCTCATTTCTTTTCCATTTGTACCTTTTCCTGGTTTCAACTCCATTGGAACAAGATATCTCTGTGCTGGTTACCTCCTGGTATCCCTCATCCTTTACTTTTTGTTCATTGACTTTCCTCATTCAATTGTAAGTTCCTTGAAAGCAGGGATTCTCTTTCTCTTTCTTATTTGTATCTCCATTACTTAGCACAATACCTGGCATGCAGTAGATGAATAAAAAATGTTTATTGGGGACAGCAAGGTGTCTCAGTGGATTGAGAAGCAGGCCTAGAGACGAGAGGTCCTAGGCTTGAATCTCTTCCTAACTGTATGACCCTGGGCAAGTCACTTAATCCCCATTGCTTAGCCCTTTCTGCTCTTCTGCCTTAGAACCAATATACATTATTGATTCTAAGTCGTAAGGTAAGGGTTTAAAAAAAAGAAATATCTGGTTGAATTAGAAAGAGTGTTGGAGATGGAGTTAGAAGGTCCAAGTTCAAATTCTGACTTAATCACTTAGTATCTGTGAGACAACTGGACTAGATTTTATCACTAACAACCCTTTCAATTCCAAATCTATGGTCTCAGAAGAAGTCACTTGGGTCTCAATGAGCTCTGGGTTCTGCCCCTCACATTTGTCCTTTGAGCTTTGTCCATACAGGGTGATCAAATTTCATGTGTATGGATGCAACTAAATGCTAGCCAACTAGCAAGCCCTTATCTCATATTAACAGAAAAACTGCCCTTTGCTCTCAATTAATTAATCTATTAACAAATATTTGTTGGGTGACTACTTGGATAATAGTTCATATTTCAGGAGCACTTAAAGGTTTGCAGAGAGTTTTTTGTACAGCCATCCTACAAGGAAGGAGTCCACAGGTTGTTAATGTCATCGAGAGGATTTATTTTTAATATATTAAATTATTTCTACTTCTGGCTTCTGAATTGAGGCTCAAACTCATCCCTTATTCCTTTGTTCTTAGGGAATTCAGAGCATTCTCCCACCTTGGATAATCTTCCATTGTAGGCAGATGGAAGAGAGAGATTATGATGTTCATTTTGCCCAGTAAATAAGAACTGGTTTAGATTAGGCGCTTCTGACAATAGTAGCACCAAGTCCAAATGCTCTCATTAAGAAACATTAGAGCACACTCCTAAACGAGTAGAACTCAATTTCTCCTCCTAGGTGGAGGGGACATGGGACCAAGGACATGACTGTCAACTATCACCCAGGATATGTGTAACATGGAGATGGCAGGGTGGAATTCCATCTCCATGTTACAATATGTGGAGAAGTTAAGAGTTTTGATGGACCACCTCCCCATTGGCTATTCATCATTTAGAGAAGTCTTGAATGTTCAAGGGAGGGCTGAGGAGTAAACCCCAAAAATTATATTTAAAGATCCATTATATGGATCTTCCTTGTCTTTGATTACCAAGAGGATCATGGACTATTAATCTGTTGGTTATTGCTAGCTTAATGAATAAATCAATTTCTCTTACCCAGAAGTCAGTCTCTCAAATTTTTAATCATACATTTTACAGATTTTTTTAAAAAGAGCCTCAGAGAGGCTTTGACTTGACCCAAGTCAAATATTAGAACTTGAGTTGGATCCCAAATTTTTCATCAAATGGTCTTTCCATCAAACTACATCATCCTTTGTAGGCCACTGTGTTAAGTACATTGATGACACATTGATTTATTCACTTTCATCTTTATTTTTTATCAGTCCTTATAAGAAAATTTATAATTACATAATAGAAGAATGGCACATATGCAGAGTGCCTCTGATGGTATTTCCTCACATGAAAAAGCCAGGGAGCCTTCTCCTGGTACAGTTGTCAGGGTACATACGTTGGTGAAAAGAGGGAGTTTATGTAGAAAACCTGTAGCTCTTTCTAGTCTGCTAACCATGCAGTTAGAAGAAGCCTCTTTCAATTGAATGCAAACCAGGAACCAGAAGCATCTTCAAAAAAGACTAGAATCAACCTCAGCCTAATCCATTTGAATTATTCTTGTTGGATGTGCTCTGGTGGTTCTACTCCTTTGTCATCCATATGCAGTGAAAGAAAATACTATCTAAAGGGAAAGACTTTGGGGTCTTCTTTCCTCCAAGGCCATGTGGCCCTGAAAATACAGACCTGAGTTCTTTGCCTGCCTTGCTGTTTGTTCCTTTATTTTAGGTAGAAAGAAAAGGTATTCCATCATCATAGTATGCAAGTTTTGTAGCCAGTTCAGTATCAATAGTCTGAAGAGCATAAAATTGGGCTTTTGAGCCCAGCCCAGAAAAAGCTGAGATATAAAGTCATAAAGTAATCCTAAACCACATTTGGACTTGGATTTGGTGGGACCAATGTTAGGTAGAAATTGAGGTAAGTTTGAGCCCAGTATTTCCAGAGATCATATTTGTATTTTTGTTCTTGTTACTTCTCTGAAATAAGCTTTTCTTAGTAAAATATAATTGATGTTTAAAGGTTAAATGAAATTGGGGGACAATCAGTCAATGGCACCTGTCAGTGAGGGGTACATGGTTGGTGGGGTCAGTCCAATAGAACAAGAAGAGAGAAGTACCAAACCCTTCGGGGCACCCCAAAACTCTGAAAGGAAGGTGTAGCCTCCTTATGAGAGAGTAAAGTCAGAGCACACTTACTCTATGTGGGGGTTCATCCCAACCTCATTGTTATCAGACCAGAACAAAATAAAGAATATCTATAGTCTCTCTAACATCTCTCTAAAGCCCTTCTATTATACATCTTCATGACTCTCCCAGAAGCAGGCTCCCTAGTTTCTCTGTGCATGCTCAAAGGCTATCAGAGGCATTTCATGCAGGAGCCTGACTCCCATTACACACACACTTTCATTAAGAAGAGGAAGAACAGATTAATAAACACTGCAGCTAAAAAAAAATAGAAAAGCAACAATTTTTCCTCAGGGGGAAAAAAACTAAACACTGAAACAGAAATTCAGAAAAACAAAGAAGAGATGAACAAAATTGAAAGCAAGGGGGAAATGAAATAAATAAAACTAAGATTTGAAAAATGAAAGAGAAAACCAGCTTTCCAGGTTCAAAAATTAAAAGAAGTCACAATAAATGAAAAAGAAATGAAAGAAAAATTTAAATTAGGTTTAATATTGTAAAAAAATGCCCCCCCTCCAAAAAGTATCTAAGAGGTATATATGATATAACAGAAAGACCACAGGGCAT
The DNA here is from genome assembly GCF_016433145.1 of Gracilinanus agilis. Lineage (NCBI taxonomy): Eukaryota > Metazoa > Chordata > Mammalia > Didelphimorphia > Didelphidae > Gracilinanus > Gracilinanus agilis. The sequence goes on from NW_025375841.1 coordinate 5,275, forward strand.
ACATAGATTGAGGAAACTCAGATCCAACTCCCCAGGCTACCTGCGACTAATTAGCTGTATAATCTTGGACAATGACAAGGAGAATAAATGTTCCTTCCTCTTGAGGTCAGTTGGGAAGGCAGAGAGAGAGAGTCTTGAATGGACAGAGGGACCATCTCTAGCCAGAAAGAGCTACATTTGAGGTCAACAATGATGGTTAATGAGAATAACTAACGGTCATAGAGACAGAAAGAGCTGAGTGCAGAGTTATTAGAACTGGAACAGACTGTAAATTAACTAAAAACCTGCCAGTCTTACTTAAATAGGCAAGTATAACACGTAAAAAATTGTGGTGCTTCATTTATTATTTTTTAAACCTGTGTTGTCATTTCTAATGTTTAGATATTTTTTAAATAAAAAGGTGTCCCAAAAGTCTTGGTTAGACCTCAGCTTTAAAAGTGCATTAAGATTTGTTGGGCATTATCTAGGAAGTAAAGCAATTTCTTGTCAATTTTTTAAATAGGATTAATTTAAAAGAAAAAATCTTAGGCTAGTGTCTGTCTTGAAATCTAACCCTTAACTGATGGCAATAGTTATAAAAAAAGGGTCCTACAGGAGACAAAAAACCAAGATACGCCTATAGAGGGTTTTTTTTTCCTTTCATAGGCTTAGAACTGGAAGGAATCTTAGAGGTGATATAGGATGGAAATTAAGGCTCATTCAGGATCAAACAGGTTGTATCTTCCACACAGCTGCCAAAGAGATACTCCTAAACCACAGTCTCTAACCACCCTCTTGCTCCAAAAGATGGGATAAATATATAAGCTTCAGGAGGGCAGCAAGGTGGCTCAGTGATTTGAGAACCAGGACTAGAGACAGGAGTTCTTGAGTTCAAATTTGACTTCAGACACTTCTTAGCTGTGTGCCCCTGGGCAAGTCATTTAACAACCATTGCCTAACCCTTACTGTCTTACATTGTCTAACCAATACATAGTATTGATTCTAAGACAGAAAGTAAGGGGGCAGAGACAGATACACAGACACAGAGACACAGAAACAGAGGGAGAGACACACAGAGTGGGAGGGAAAGAGGGAGGGAGAGAGGGAGAGAGAGAGAGAGAGAGAGAGAGAGAGAGAGAGAG